>NC_057808.1:240983187-241137057 GCF_018294505.1 Triticum aestivum | reverse complement strand
CGCAATTGATCTCTGAACATCAATCGATCTCGTCAACATGTGTCGGGGCATGCATGAACCGAATGGGATGCCAAAACTAAGACGCGAAGCGACACGTAGTGGAGGCAAAGTGAAACTTCAAACGAACCGTTTGTTTGTATGCATGTCGGACAAATTACAAATAAACATTGGAAATACAAGCATGGTCTAGGCCCACATGCGAATGATACTCGGCAGAATGTTCAAATGAGGCATGCGGGAGGATGGACTCGGCCGGAGGGCGACATGATCGATGGAGAAGAGGGTTGGAGATGAATGAGAAATAAGCAAACACCACATGATTATACTTGACCGGCTCAAATAAACAATAAGTTGGCTCGCTTAGCCTACATAGTGAAAGGCCTAATGCGCAACGCGGAGCACTGATGCTCGAATATGGCCGGGAAAACAGGCAAACCGACGTGTGGGGCACACCTGTCGGGACGACGTAGCGCAAACTAGTCCAATGGAGGAGATGGCCCATGACCTCCTCGCCACCGGCAACCGTTCATGTGGGTCGTGGGGGCCAACAACGTGGCGCAGCTTCATCACCGCCTCTGGACACGGCGATCGCGGTGAGCGACACGCTCATCGTTGCTAGACACGGTCGGTTTCAGTGTGCTGAGGGTGGCGTTAGTGCTCTGGCACGACCAACAGCTAGTATGTTTGGTTTGTGCCCAAGGTTGCCCCATCAAAGCATTGGGTAGCCAAAATTTTGGTTGAGGTTTTGGTTGCCCATGATTTGGCCGACATCAGCAAGAAAAATGAACTAGAGTTGGCTAGAGTTCATTGGCATGCCAAAAAAATGGCAACCATCCATTTTTGGGTCATGACCAAAACCACACAAAAAATGGCAACCATCCAAACAAAGACCAATCTTTGGGTCATGACCAAAATTTTGGTAAGGTGCACTTTGGCCACAATCCAAACACAACCCAACACCCGGCTCGTCGAGGATGCACGAGGCGCCGGGACGCGTCCGCGGAGTGGTGTAGCGCGGCCAACTGCATCCTCAGGACCTGAGACCATGCCGGGTCATCTTGCTTTTTCAATGACATGCGTCGATCGCATGTGAGCAAAGGGCATCTCCAACGTTGCCACGACCGCAGCTGACTACCCTGGCACACCAAAAACCCTCGTCCCTCGCGCCATCGCGCGGTGCATTCCCAACCGGCGCCAGCTGCCCGCATTCATGCCGTCCATCCGTATGCCGTCGTTAAGAGGCTCGGTGCTCGAGGAACCAACTCCGGTGACTTAATGACGCAGCAGGACGCTTGGCCTCACCGGAATGCGCTACTTAAAGCGGCAACGCCCAGCTAACCTCCACACCATAGCGCATCGTCCTCCTACCTGGCACCACATCCGCCATGACCGCAAGCGCGAACGCTCTGCGGGAGAGCTTGTCTTCGGGGATGGAGCTCGAGGTCGCCGCCTGTCGGTGTCAAAACCGGCGGATCTCGGGTAGGGGGTCCCGAACTGTGCGTCTAAGGCGGATGGTAACAGGAGGCGGGGGACACAATGTTTACCCAGGTTCGGGCCCTCTCGATGGAGGTAATACCCTACTTCCTGCTTGATTGATCTTGATGATATGAGTATTACAAGAGTTGATCTACCACGAGAACGTAGAGGCTAAACCCTAGGAGCTAGCCTATGATTATTATTGTTCTTGTCCTACGGACTAAACCCTCCGGTTTATATAGACACCGGAGGCGGTTAGGGTTACACAGAGTCGGTTACAAGGGAGGAGATCTACATATCCGAATTGCCAAGCTTGCCTTCCACGCAAAGGAGAGTCCCACCCGGACACGGGACGAAGTCTTCAATCTTGTATCTTCATAGTCCAACAGTCCGGCCAAAGTATATAGTTCGGTTGTCTGAGGACCCCCTAATCCAGGACTCCCTCAGTAGCCCCTGAACCAGGCTTCAATGACGATGAGTCCAACGCGCAGATTATCTTCGTCATTGCAAGGCGGGTTCCTCCTCCGAATACTCCATAGAAGATTTTGAACACAAGGATCGTGTCCGGCTCTGCAAAACAAATTCCACATACCACCATGGAGAGTACAATATCCCACAAATCTAATCTGCTGACAAATTTCATAGCGTGACATCACGCCACAACCCGGTCATTATTCGAACCGTTTTTCTCAACCAGCTACTGCACAAATTGCGAGGCGGTTTTCTTGGCACGTCTTGTTGAAGCAGAGATCGTGTCCCCTTATCACGGGATTCTCATCAATACGGGTGTGGGTAACCCAATCGTACTTGCTAGTATGACTCCTCGATTTTAGGCAAGTTCCAAACGGCCACGCGGAGGACGCTTGATATTCACCCTCTTTATAAAGGGGCCAAGGCCTATCCTTTTCTTCTCGCGCTCGATCCTTCCCTTCCCGCACCTCGAGTTCCAACACCCAAGGCTCAGGCCAAGCGCTTCGGACCTTTAATCATGTCCGGATCCAACCTTCAAGGCCGGTGGATGGCCTCCTCTGTCACAGAGGAGGACATCAAGAAGCTAAGAGAAGCCAGGTATCTGACCGCTGAAATCTCGCACAGGCTGCCTGCTCAAGGGCAGGTCATCCCAACTCCCGAACCCAACGAGAGTGTCGTATTTGTTTCCCACTTCCTCCGAGGGCTAGGCTTTAGTCTTGATCCCTTTGTTAGAGGGCTTATGTTCTATTACGGGCTCGATTTCCATGATCTAGCTCCAGATTCCATCCTTCACATCTCGTCGTTTATCGTCGTGTGTGAGGCCTTCCTCCGCATCACCCCACACTTCGGCTTATGGCTCAAGACCTTCAATGTGAATCTGAAGATGATCGATGGGCGACACGCAGAATGCGGAGGTGCCATAATAAGCAAAGGCGCCGGTGCTCCATGGCCGAAGGGTTCCTTCCCGGAGATGTCCGACTTATGGCAGCGGGAGTGGTTTTACATCACAGCTCCCCGAAGTACTAAGTGGGTAGCTGCCCCCGCCTTCCGTTAGCCCCCTGCCCCCGCCACAACTGGCGTCCTGGGTCAACAAGGGGCTGGACTGGGGGCCAGTTAATGACGTGCCGACATTGCAGAGTCGCATCCGAGATCTCCTCAAGAGAGATGTCAGTCTTGTCATGGTAATGCAAGTCATGCTAGTTCGTCGGGTCCTGCCATGCCAACGTCGATCTCTCCGTATGTGGGAGTTCAACTCAGAAGGACCGCGAACTATTCAGCAATTCTTCGGTGCGACGCTCGAAGAGATGTATGGATTGTTCTTCGGATCACGAATAAAGTGTCCGGACACCACCGAGGATGCGGGTCTCAACTGCAACCGTCCAGATACCCACGTAAGTCATTCTGCAGCCGAACATGCTGTCTTTTTATTTGTCACAACATCATTCTGAAAAAATCGCTCTTGGCCAGGACTGGATAAGAAAGGCGAAGATGATCAGGTGTTCGGCCCCCCTTCCCGAAGGCTCACCGGATCCTGTACTAGCCAGGATGCTTGAGCACGCACCTTATCAAGTGCCACCAGGGGAAGATAAAGGGAGGAATAAAGAAGCCGAAAGCGGGCCTCACGCATTACTCATCCAAACCGGGAGAATTAGTGTCTCCGCGAAGGAGGATAATCGGGGAGAAGAATATAGAATCCCCTCTCCCCAAGGAAGGAAAAGGACCACCTCTGAAGACTTGGAAACGAGGGAAGAAACCTTCGCCAGGGGGCCCTGCCCCGGAGGGCATCCTTGCCGCACAGTGCCCGCAAGGGGGTCAGCCCTCCACTGAGCTGTAAGTGAACAAGAGTACTTTTGGTAAATATATCCTGCTTTATCTCCGAGGACAATAACCGAGACGTGTGTCTTGCAGTCCGGATCGTAGCCCTTCTCGACAGAGTTCGTCTTCAGGGGATCTTCTTCCGGAGATGATGGAGAGCGAAACGCCTCCCCTTGTCTCCCCACCTCATGGGGCGGACGACCCTGAGGTGTCGTCACGGAGGATTTCTCCTGATCCGCCAAGGCCAGAAGGTGACCCTTCAGCCACCCAAAGTTCGGAGTATTCGGCTCCTAAGGAGAGCAACAGAAAGAGTCCGGGACTGTCCGGTGCACAACCGGACGTACTGATGGGTCTTCTGGAGCAAGCGGCTATCTCAGAGGCGCATCGTACTTTAACGGGTACGGTGGTTGAGAGGATTTCATCCGCCAAAATTGGGTTGCATGAAGCTTTTACGAGCCTGCTAAGAGGCTTTGAGGTACGCAAAGTAATATATATATATATATTGACGGTACCGCACACGCTAGGTGTGCCCTATACAGATAGTAGCCCCTGAGACTCTGGTTGCTGTTCAGAGGCGGCAAACAGAGGATCATAGTCCCAGGTAATGATCATGTTGTTTTCATGTGCAGGCGGCTGAGGGTACAGTGGCTGGCCGGACTACAGAGTTTGCCGACATCGCGCTTATGAACAAGCGGCTTGACGAGGCACAGGGTATGTATTTTCGGGTGGTCAACAAATATTAAGAGGATCATGATGCTAGTATCTAAAATATGTTGTGACTGCAGATGGAGCTGCCGCCGTGGAGACCCTTTGGGCGAGCTTGCCCGAGCCAAGGAACAAGCCAGGAGAGGTGATGCGGCCACCTTAAAGGCGGCCGAAGAGTTAAGAGCCGAACAGGCTGCTCATCGCCAGAGCAAAGATAAAATAGCCAAGATGGTTGTTGAGCTGAAAGACGCCGCCGGCCGGTATGAGCTTCTTGAAAAGGAAAGCCAAGCGAAAGTGGCGGACCTGAAGAAAGCCATGGAAGCAGCCAAGGAAACCCGCTCTAAAATCAGAGCGGCGAAGGAGAAGCTCCGTCAAGCCGGAGATATCGCGGTTGGGAAGCCCTTTTTGTTGCGGACGAAGTTCGGAGATCCGAAGTATGCCCCTCTGGATCAATTATGGAGTGCTGGAGACACGTACTTGGACTTGGCAACGAGTGCTGCTGATGCGACTGAATTTTTCAAATATCAGAAAGATCATGAAGTGGAAAGGTTGTTCTGGTCGCAGTTCAATGCTCCAACGCGTCCGCTGCTGTTAAATGAACAAATGGCCGAGTGGGCTGAGCTCCATAGATTGTCCGGACTTGCCATGAGGTCTGTCGTGGATCGTCTTTGGCCGGAGGGACCAAGGCCGAATAGTTATTTTGGTTTAGTGCAACGATTCCTTGGTGTTGTGCCGCATATCGACGCTGTAAAGAGGTCGGCGTGCATAGAGGGTGCGCGGATGGCTCTTGCCCGTGTTAAGACATACTGGGCAGAGATGGAGGCCACCGCTATTGCAACCCGGGATCCGGCCGTAGGCCAGGTCTCGGCCGAGCACTATTTTGAAGAAGTCCTGGAAGGTGCTCGTTTAATAGAGGCTCAGTGCTCGAAGAGTATCATGTTCGAGTGACATGTATCCCAATTGTAAAAACAATGCTATTTGGATTATAAAGGCTGTGTTTATACTGTTGCCTGAAAGTATTATGATGCCTCATGTGCGGCCGTTTATGTATGTATATAACCTGAAAGTTTGCAGTCGTCGGCTTCAGCCCCCACGCATATAATGCGGGGGTGTTCGGAAAAGCGCGTATTCACACTTGATCCAATGTCTTGGTCCATTAAGGAGGTGATAGCGCGGGGAACAAGGCAATCGAACTATATATCTTTAACACTTTCACTTAGCCATAGGAGTTTGACGGTGGGGCTACTATATAGCCCCTGGTACCTCCGCACTCGTCCGAATACGGTGCGCGTACATACATGACCGGAAAACTAGCCCTTCGTTAATGCGGAGGAATCGCGAAGATTCCGCTGAGTCATCGAGTGGTTGACCAGTCTCGCGCTTTATCATGACAGTCATTTTTCGGCTTTCTCTACTGAGGTGCTCATCCTGATGAACCAGGGCACAATCGCAGTAGTTCTCCCGGTGCCACCTTAGCCGATAGAGCGGAACGTAAGGTAGCAAAACACGGGAGCCGGGCAAACCCAACTATTGACCAAAGACATGATTCGGAGCTGATGCATATAAGGCCAAACTCGCGACGCCGAATACTCCCTAAGGTATTCGGACTTTACAACGTATACTGGGCTGAGTAACGCCCTCGATAATGAGCCCTGAATTTCCAGGTACGTGCATTAGTCTGACGTGACGAAATGCCAATAACGCCAGCATCCCTCTCGGTTGTGTTGAGTATCCGGAGGGTGTGAAACAACAAGAGACAGCAAAAAAAAGGTTTACACATGGTCTTAATCTAAAAAGAAACCTTTGAGCGGGGCCCTGCTGCACGTCTGCGCTTGTGTCTCCGTTGTGCCGTATCCTGGAAGGGTGTAGCACGATGATCATCTGTAAAAGAGAAAAACCCAGGTGAAAGTCTTCGTGCGAAAAATTAGTTATTCTTAATGAACCATTGAAATGCAATCTAAATAAGGTCAAGCCAAACTGTAGTCCTTTTTAGATGCGGGAAGCCCCTAGCACCACCTATGGGGGTATATCCATTGACCCAATCTCAGGTTTATCTGAGCTGTTACAGCTAGTGGTGCACCGGACTCGTATAGCCGTGTCCGCGGTCTTGACGACCGATCATTTATTCTGGTTGGAGGGGCCATTCAGTGTTCGGCTGCTAGAGCCGCCACACATTCTTCCGCACGTAAGGAACGCTCTGTGTTTCCGCTAACTATGATGATTCCATGTGGACCGGGCATCTTAAGCTTAAGATAAGCGTAATGCGGTACCGCATTAAAACGAGCAAAGGCCATTCTTCCGAGTAGTGCGTGATAGCCGCTTTGGAATGGAGCGATGTCGAAGGTTAATTTTTCGCTTCGGAAGTTGTTGGGAGAACCGAATACAACCTCTAGTACCAGAGAGCCCGTGCAGCGGGCCTCTGGGCTTGGTATTACTCCTTTAAAGGTAGTATTGCTTTGGCTGATTCTTGTCGGGTCTATCCCCATTTTGCGTACGGTGTCCTGATATATCAAATTAAGACTACTGCCGCCGTCCATAAGGACTCGGGTGAGATGGTATCCGTCAATTATTGGGTCTAGCACCAAGGCAACCGACCCTCCGTGCCGGATACTAGTCGGGTGATCCCTGCGATCAAAAGTGATCGGGCAGGCCGACCAAGGGTTGAACTTGGGGGTGACGGGCTCCATGGTGCATACGTCTCGGAGTGCGCGTTTGCTCCTCCTCTTCGGTATGTGAGTTACGTGAATCATGTTCACTGTTTTGACCTCTGGTGGGAATTTTTTCTGTCCCCCAGTGTTTGGCTGGCGAGGCTCATCCTCGTCTTCACTTGGTGTCTCCCTCCCCTTGTGTTCGACGTTTAGCTTGCCGGCCTGCTTGAAGACCCAGCATTCTCTGTTGGTGTGATTTGCAGGTTTGTCGGAGGTGCCATGAATCTGACATAATTTGTCTAGAATCTTGTTTAGGCTAGACGGTCCATCTCTGCTGCCTTTGAATGGCTTTTTCCATTGACCGGGTCGAGAGCCCCTGAATCCGGCGTTTACCGCCGTGTTGTCTGGGCTGTCTTCATTGCTTCGACACTTGCTTTTATTGCATCGCGGTTTTCCATTGCCATCCCTGACTTCGGATGTGCCTGGGTCACTGGTGCCGCTACGGGCCAGCCAACTGTCTTCGCCCGCGCAAATGCGGGTCATAAGGCTTGTTAGGGCTGCCATTGTCCTCGGTTTTTCCTAGCCGAGGTGTCTGGCGAGCCATTCGTCCCGGACACTGTGTTTGAAAGCCGCTAAGGCTTCGGCATCCGGGCAGTCGATGATTTGATTCTTCTTAGTGAGGAATCTGTTCCAAAGCTTTCGGGCTGACTCTCCGGGCTGTTGAATTATATGACTTAAATCGTCTGCATCCGGAGGTCGGACATAGGTCCCTTGAAAATTAGCCCTAAAAGCATCCTCAAGCTCTTCCCAACTTCTAATTGAGTTTTCTGGGAGGCTTTTCAGCCAGTGCCGAGCTGGTCCTTTCAACTTGAGGGGCAGGTATTTGATGGCGTGGAGATCATCTCCGCGAGCCATGTGGATGTGAAGGATAAAGTCCTCAATCCAGACCCCAGGGTCTGTCGTTCCGTCGTATCCCTCTATGTTCACGGGTTTGAATCCCTCTGGAAATTCGTGATCCAGCACCTCATCGATGAAGCATAGGGGGTGCACGGCACCCTTGTATTTGGATGTGTCATGGCATTCTGACGGTTGTGGTGTTTGGTTTTGATTCCGAGCTGTTATTCGGTCAGTATAGTCATTTGGTCGGCCATGATTCTGTGCCGGAGCGCGCTTCCTAGATCCGTAGATGGACCTGGTCATACTGGCTTTTTGGTGCAAGTCCTCACGTAAATCGTGTGCTGACTTATGTGCGACATCGTTGGCCGCCCTGTCGCGGCCACGGGGTGGTCGATCCGGCTGATCAGCCGTTTTATTTTTCGGCTGTATGGGCTCTAAAGCCTCATCATCGAATTCAAGCAGCAGCTTGCGCTTTGGATAGCTCTTTGTGTGGCGACTGCCACCGTTCTTTTCTTCAGTGTCAAGCACTTTGTTCCATCTGCTGTTGAGCGTATTCTGTGCGGCCTTAAGCCTTTGCTTCTGCTTCTTCAGGCTCCTCGCGGTGGCTATAAGCCTTCTATGGAGGTTCTCTTGTTCCAAGTGCCTTTCCGGGATGATGTGTGCATTGTCGTCCGGAGTGTTCTCCTCTCCGGAGCCAGTTTGTGAGCTTTACCCTCGGCGTCGCCGTGATCGGGCAGCGGCTCCGTACTATGTTCGCCGTCCGCTGGCTCATCCTGCTCCATCGCTGGGTCCATGTGGTCGTCGTTTCCTTTGGAGTCGACCGGGGTATTATTCTTTCTTGCGCTGTTGTCGCTGTTTTTGCTGGGGCGGGATTTGGAGCGGCGTCTACGTCGTCGCTTTGGTTGCTTCTCGAGGGGATTATCCCTCGCTGCATCATTCCGTTCCTCGTCATTGTTTTCTTTGGGTGTGTCCACCATGTATATATCGTGTGATAAAGTGGCTATCCAGCGCCCTGTGGGCGGTGGTTCCTGTTCCTCTCCTGCATCGTCGTCCATACCGTCGATGTCTCCGGAGTCGAAATCAAGCATGTCGGTTAAATCGTCGACAGTGGCTATTAAGTGGGTGGTGGGTGGGGAACGAATTTTTTCGTCGTCCGCTTCCCACTCGAGCCGGACATAGTTTGGCCGAGGGTCTCCTGACAAGGAGAGAAACCTTAATGAATCTAGCACGTCGCCCAAGGGCGAGTGCTGGAAAATATCCGCGGAGGTAAACTCCATGATCGGTGCCCAATCAGATTTGATAGGCACGGATGCAAGCGGTTCGGAGCCTGTGGCCGGGGACGAATCCAAGGGTTCGATGACACATGTCTCGTAGGAGGTGGAGTCAGTATTTGGCTCTATCGCCGCTGAGTGTGCGGCCTCCGTGGCGGGGTCCATCCACCCGTCCTCGGATGGCACGATCTGCTCCGGATTGAGGGTCGGAGTCACCGCAGGGGTGATCTCCCGAACACCGTCCGACGGCAGGGCTAAGTCATGCTCGTCGTGACTGTGCGGCGCACCTAACATGGGCTCAAATCCGTCGAAGATCAAGTCTCCGCGGATGTCGGCAGTATAGTTCAAGCTTCCAAACCTGACCTGACGGCCAGGGGCGTAGCTATCGATCTGCTCCAGATGGCCAAGCGAGTTGGCCCGTAGTACAAAGCCGCCGAATACGAATGTCTGTCCGGGAAGAAAATCCTCACCTTGGATCGCATCGTCGCCGATGATCGAAGGAGCCATCAAGCCTTTATCGTGACGGCACAGTGGACCTCTCAATGAAAGCACCAATGTCGGTGTCAAAACCGGCGGATCTCGGGTATGGGGTCCCGAACTGTGCGTCTAAGGCGGATGGTAACAGGAGGCGGGGGACACAATGTTTACCCAGGTTCGGGCCCTCTCGATGGAGGTAATACCCTACTTCCTGCTTGATTGATCTTGATGATATGAGTATTACAAGAGTTGATCTACCACGAGATCGTAGAGGCTAAACCCTAGGAGCTAGCCTATGATTATTATTGTTCTTGTCCTCCGGACTAAACCCTCCGGTTTATATAGACATCGGAGGGGGTTAGGGTTACACAGAGTCGGTTACAAGGGAGGAGATCTACATATCTGAATTGCCAAGCTTGCCTTCCACGCAAAGGAGAGTCCCAAGCGGACACGGGAGGAAGTCTTCAATCTTGTATCTTCATAGTCCAACAGTCCGGCCAAAGTATATAGTCCGGCTGTCCGAGGACCCCCTAATCCAGGACTCCCTCACCGCCCTCGCTCAAGTCGCCGCACAAGCGGTGGCCACGCTGGCGGCCGACGATGGGAGCACCATCAGCCACGCGTCCTACTTGCCGCCGTCCAACGTCCGGCACCGCCGAGGTCGGGGACTCCTCCGAGGATGAGTAGGGCATGGGAGGCGGCAGGGCATGGTGTGCCAACTGGACGGTCTGTCTCCCGTGTTCTACTTTTCCTCGCCGGAGACCGCACCTACACTTCACGGGTCTTGAACCCCGCCCCCGTACATGGAGATCGCAGATGGAGGACGTCGGTCGCCGCCGTAGAATAGGTTTAGGGTCAGGTTTCTTTTATTTTTCTGTCCAATAAAAGTTCGAAATGTAATGAAAATCTGCCGTGTTTGCATTAATCTCGGCCGATGTATATGAACTTTCACAATAATATAGTATATTGTAGGAGTACTAGCAAGATGCCCGTGCGTTGCACGGAAGATCAAGATCTTGTGGGAGAAAAGGATGAATGTGGGAAGGCCTTATCTGCAAATGCACATTCACGCATTTCACATTTTTCTACATCTACGGGAACCTACGAAAGGGTTAACGTAAATTGCCTCTCTCTCCTCCCCTGATTTTCATGGTGGTGGGCCCCTCCCTCCCCCAATCTACAGTCAACAGCTCACACGTTTCACATTATGTTAATTACGTAACTGGGACTACTTAGGTGTAGCATTACTCGTCCTAAAAAAACCAACTAAGCCAACCTCCCAGCATATCGTGCGGGAAAAGACCCGGCCGCGCCGTTTTAGTCGGGATTACCGGATTACTAGTAGTAGTATCGATGGATCGCGCAAAGGAACAATTTTTCTTTTGAGGGGGCGAAGCACCTAGTTTAAAAGGAAAAAAGGCGGTACACTCACAGCACCCATGTCGCGGTCGCATTGCACCCCACACACGTTCGGTCCTGCACACGGCTCACGCAAAAGGAACGCGCTTCGGCTTGCCTCTTCACTGACACGTGGGACTGCACTTGGAGAAACCGACCATGCGCCAAACTCCCCCCGCCCATCGCGTGAAAATCCTCCCCCCACCCAAAAATTCCCCCCAAATCCTAGATTCAACCGTCCTTCGGCCAACTAGCCAATAATATTCCCCAAACCCCCCTCCCCCCGTCCCCCTCCACTCCATTCGCTCCGGCAAAGCCGCCCTCCCCGCCACGCCGATACATCGGTGCTGCGGTTCGTCGAGGGGATGCACGGCGATCCTCTCGCTCCCACAGTACGCTCTCGTAGACTGCCGTCCTCTAGCCGCGCCGCCACCACTGGCGACGTTCTTGTGGAGGCGCACGGCGGTCACTGCCGCCACCGCTGGCGACGTTCGTGTGGAGACGCACGGTGGTCAGCTTCTCCCATGGTACACGCATTCTAGACTGAGGCCCCGTGCATGTCGGTGTAGCGCTGAATGATAGCTGATAGACGTTGTTAATCTCACTATTTGTCGAAGTAGTTTACAGTCAATATGCTCTGCTTAAGAAGCTTCCTTGCCCTGTTCTGCACTCAATCTGCTTAGCTGAGATGGCATGCCAAGGCCGATTAGTTGCTAAAATATCCTGCCATATATTTATTGTGACGTAGATTGCCATGGTCCAGTAGCCAATCTATTAGGTGAAATAGCTCTACACCGTTTTCTACTCGATCTTTGTTGCTGCGATGGCCTTCGATAGTTCGATGGCTGTGTGCTCGGCCTCATTGACTGCCGAAACAGCCTGCCATAATTTAGCACTCAAATATGTTTGCTGAATTGGCTTTACATATATTTCGTTACTTAGATCTGCTCGTCCAAATATCTTGCCATAGCTTTAGACATCGACCTAGGTATTTTCTTCTGGACTTCATAAAAAAGCATATATGTTTTTCCTGTAATATCTAGTAGAAGAACTAATTTGTATGTCTAACAGATGGACAGGACTTGGATAACTTCTGCTCGAAGATTCTCCGCTGCATATGTCGAGGGGGTTGAAAACTTCATGAACTTTATCAGAGCTGAGTACGGTGGTCCGAAATCAGATGTGCTCTGCCCGTGTAGTAGTTGTATGAATTCAGTTACAAGACCCCAGTCAACTGTGCAAAATCATCTACACTTGTATGGGATGTCGGTCACATATACTAGGTGGCTTCATCATGGTGAAGCTGTGAACATCAATGTTATTGACTACGTGGAGCAGCAGATCACCATCTTGATCTGCCTGATGCTCACGTGGAAGAGGAGGAGGAGGAGGTGGTGGCGGAGCCAGTGAGTTTGACCAACATTGAAACAATGCTACGAAATGTTCGTGCATTCCGTGAACTTTCACCTGCAGAAGAAAAACGGTGGGCCCGTATGCTGGAACAATGCAACGTGGCTGTCACCCCAGGAAATAAGCTGTCAGTATTCTCAGCTATGGTCACCTTTCTTCAGGTTAAGACATCTGAGCGGATGACCAACAAATCATTCGATGCGATGTTTGCTGCTTTCCGCAAAGCTTTCCCAGATGCATCTGAGCTGCCACACACCTACAGTAAAATGAAGAATTTCCTTCGTGCAGTTGGAATTGGATATGATATGATCCATGTTTGTAAGAATAATTGTGTTCTGTTCCATAAGGATTATGCCAACTTAAGTGAATGCCCGAAATGCAAATCATCAAGATGGAAAGATGGTGATGCTGTGAAGAGGATTCCTCATAATGTTCCGAGACATTTTCCAATTACACCAAGATTGGAGGTTGTTTCATGATGCTGAAACAAGAGAGGGTGTACTGTGGCATTCTAGGAACCAGGATTTCAGAGATCAGAATGTAATGAGCCATCCATCTCATGGTAGTGAGTGGAAAAGCTTCAATCAGAAGCACGAAACGTTTGCTGCTGACCCGAGAAACATTAGACTTGGCTTAGCTTCAGATGAATTTAACCCATTTGGCCACCAGAGCGCCACATATAGCATGTGGCCAGTGCTTGTTATCCCTTACAACATGCCTCCAAATGTCTGCACCAAAGAATCAAACTACATGATGGCCTTGCTCATCCCAGGTCCAAAAGGTCCTGGAAAGGATTTTCATTTGTTCATGGACCCTCTTGTGGAGGAACTTCAACAGCTATGGAGGGGTGTTCTCACTCGAGACCTATATAGCAGCCCACCAACTGATTTCTTTCTGCGTGCTGTTATAATTTGGTGCATCCATGATTATCTGGCTTTGGGCACTATGTCAGGGCGAACGACACATGGTTACAATGCATGTGTTCGCTGTGACAGGAATCCGCTATCATACGCAATACTTAGCAAGATATGTTACATTGGACACCGCTGTTTCCTTGCCAAGGACAAGTCGCAGCCTAGAAAATACCGAAGACATGTGTTCAATGCAAAGCATGAAAACCGTGATGCGCCAAAGAGGCTCACCGCCGATGAGTTGCAAATGGAATTAGAGAAGGTCAGGCATATTACACCAGGAAACCATCCTGATAATGGTAGCGGGAAAAGGAAGCGTGGCAGGGCAGAAGAGAGATTATTGTTTACCCGCAGGTCCACTTTGTGGGACTTGGAGTATTGGCAAGATTTGGATCTGCGGCATAATCTTGATGTGATGCACATCGAGAAAAATATATGTGACAGCATTATCGGCACACTTCTTAATATTGAAGGCAAGACGAAAGATACCTTAAAATCTAGGATTGATTTGACACACCTGGGTATCAGAAAGGATTTGCAGGTGCAAGATGAAGGTAAACCACGGGATATGGCACCAGCTGTGTACGTCTTGGACAAGGTAAAAAGCAAAGAATTCTGCAAGGTCCTGTCACGTGTGAGATTCCCACATGGATTTGCTTCCAACCCTGAAAGGAGAGTCAGTGCAGATGGAGACAAGGTACAAGGGTTGAAAACTCATGACTGTCATGTCCTACTTCAAAGGGTTTTACCTGTTATCCTTAGAGGATTGGGCCGCCTTGACTTATACAGAGCAGTTGTAGAGTTGGGACAATTTTTCAGGGAAGTCTGCAGTAGAAATATCATGATAGATGCTTTGGAGCGTCTTAGAGACAAGATACCAACTATCCTATGCGACCTTGAGAAGATATATCCTCCAGCCTTCTTTGATGTGATGGTGCATTTGACTGTTCATCTACCTGATGAGGCACTACTTAGAGGTCCAGTAAAGTATGGCTGGATGTACCCTATTGAAAGGCGGCTAGGCACTTTCAAGGGCTATGTTAGGAATAGAGCTAGACCCGAGGGTTCCATTGCAGAGGCCTACATTGCTACAGAAGCGTTGACATTCTGCTCAAAATACATTGAAACAGCTGATCAACTTAGCAAAGACGTGGATGAAGACAATCCCGGGCTCAATGTTTTCGATTATTCTGTTCGAGTTACAGGGAAGAGTCGACAAGAGGACAAACCTAAAGATTTGGACAAAATGGTTTGGTATGTGTTGAATAACTGTCCTGAGATACTACCTTATATCAAGTAAGTGCTAAGTACTACAGCTTATACATGATAATCTACTAAACTTGCAGCACATTCTTATATATTTAGATGTTTGAAGCGATCACTATGTTGTGCAACATCTACAAAAAGGAGTTACTGCCGCAAAATCCAAAAAACATTGACAAACTGGTTATGGCAGGATTTGCGAAATGGTTCAAGAGCCATGTAAGCTTTTGAATTGCACTGTCAGTTTTTTTAATATATTGAGTACATAAGATGATCGGCTTGTCTATTTTCTAACCATAGGTTAAGAAGATGCGGGAGGATAGGCAGGCAGTTGATGATGCCCTTTACTCACTAGCAATGGGTCCTGATACTCGGGTAAGACATTATGAATCTTGCATTGTTGGAGATGTGCGCTACAACACCCTTGCACGAAACGAAGGCAGAAAGACACAAAGCAGTGCCATCATGAGCACGGATACGTATGACAAAGACACAACTGAAATGTATGCTAACATAATAGACATTGTTCAGTTGCAGTATATCTCCAGTTTCGTGGATCATCGGTGTGTGGTTCTGTTGTGCTGTCGTTGGTATAACCTGTTTTCCAGGATCGCAAAACCCAGAGCTGATGATTATTTCAAATCCATCAATGTCAAGGCGGCGTACCAGACCAACGAGCCTTTTATTTTGGCAAATCAAGCAACACAAATATTTTTCTTGGAAGACACATTTGCAAATAGCGATGACTGGAGAGTAGTGCAAAGGTTTGAGCAGAGGAATTCGGTTAATGAAGTTGTACAACAAGATGATGCTTACACTGCTCCTGATGTACAAGATAACATAGATGTTCCTAATATCTTTGAGAACCATCACGTCAATGACGCTGGCGAAAAGATTGTCTGTCGTGCTGTGGACATACAAGAGTTGATCAAGAAGAAGCCAACATTCGAGGACATTGAGGACGAAGAAGAAGATGACACCATGGGGAATTACGATTCAGACTGATACACATGGCGAAGATGTTGACGCTGCTGCTGCGGATGATGATTACATTACTTTTGTCATATTTGCCTATCAGAAGACGTTTTTTATCTACTATGTGAAATTGTGTTTGCTATGACAACTGAAACCTGATGAACATGTTGTTTAGTATTTTCCTATGAGAACATCACTTGTTATGTATGCTAATTTGTGTTTGGTGATTGTATGACGACTAAAACATGATGACGTTGTTGTTTAGTTGTACTCATATTTGGCTGTGAAACTTGAATTTGATGACATAGTTTGTTGTTGGACTGCAATTTGCTCGACGTCTTCGAATGAGAACAAAGCTGACCCGGCAGGTCCTCTGCTAATTTATTTCTTTATTACCAAAAGGGCCTCTGCTATTTATTTATTTATTTATGAGCAAAAGGGGATACCCCTGATTTCCGTTAATAGAAATCATTAGATGTTCACAACACTACGCCCAGCCTGCTACACAGGTTTCATTCATTACTAGTTTCAGCAAAGTGCTCATGTCATAGCCTTGGAATACATCACGAGTGCTACATACACTGCAAATAAAGACACAATCATCCTACAGAGCACATCGATTTTGCCCATTATCTTCACAAGATCTTTCATCTCCTCATTGCTGTCAAGGCCGTTCAGCAGCTGTTGCTTGGCCATGATCAGAGGAACTGCATCTTTAACGTTCTGCTCTGCATCTTCCTCTTCTGCCATTCCTTCAGTTACTTGACCAACACCCCAACCTAATGGTATTGGGATTCCTCGGCTAACCAAATAATCAGCGTAGTTGCACTCCCCCACATCAGCAACTTCCCAGAAATACAAATAACACGAATCTTCCCTTTTCTGCACGAATCAAATTGGAAGATCATCAACCAAACTATTAAAAAAATCAGCAACTGAAAGCAGCAGAACAACACTTAAACATATTATTACCCCATGATTCGGGCATTTGTAGAAGACTCGGCCAGGGTTGAGGATTGTGGTTGAGACGCGACGGATGACTCTGCGTGATTTGCAGCAGTGGCACCACACCAACGGCAGCGGGTTGCGATGAGCAACTGGCTGCGGTGGGCGTGCCGACGGGGGTGTGATGAGACCCACAGGCGATGGTACGGGTGGCGACTTGGCGCATATTTGGTTGTTGCCTGCTGAAGAGCAGGTGGACGAGCAGCCAGCGGACATGGTTGCTGCGGCCAGAGCTTCTGATGCTAGGCAGAGTAAGTAGAGAAGAGGAGAAGCGAACGTTGGATATGTCAGTTTCATTACTTGCAGAGTAGCATAGCACCATATATAGGCATAGTCTAGGTTTGGATTCGAACCAGCTACAGGAGCACGTCTCTCTTTTTTCTAAAACTCGGCAACGTCTCTTTACTGGTACACTAGCTTGTTATGTACGCCTTCTCAAGTCTTTGATTCCTCCACCTGACATCTGGGACCCACCAGAAGGGTCTCTATATTTCGCGAAAAAAACGTGCCCCCCGCTGACAGGTCGGACCCACCAGCTATCTTCGCACGCAAAGAAGTGCCTCCTTATTACGCACAAAAAAATGAATACTCCCCCTGCCAGCTGGAACCCAGCATCATGGGAGGCTGACTTGTAGGCCTACCAAGTTGACGGGGATGGAGGGCTTTGTCAACTTAGTCAATATGAACGATTCTAGCTCCAGTTACCGTACGATGTTCATCCAACGGCAGTAGTGCTTCTTCAACCTCTGGTCTTCTTGCTCCAGCCGCCCAAACCAGCGTCGGTCGTGTCGCGTGCTCCTACCTCCCGTGGCCAGCTGTGATGCCGCGGAGGCCTCACCGCCCCCTACTACTCCCACCGCTCACCAGGCCATCCCTCTACTCACCCACACCCCCTGTTATTCTGCGGCGACGGCGGCCTCACACCGCAGCCGAACCAGTGAACCCTCGTACTCCTCTCTGCCTGGGCATCCACTGCCGCGTCTTCCCCGGCTCCGCGTCGTCCCCTTCCTAGGCCTCGCCGTCATCCACCGCCTTGGTGCTCTCGGCGCGGCGTGGTCAATGTGGTCAACGACCGACTTCTTTCGGAAGAGTATTGTACGTTGAGAGGCTGACAGCTGGGTCCACGGCCGCAGCTGGGTCCACGGCCACAGCCCAATCTTTTTGTGATGTGCCAAGTAAGTCACTTTGTCAGGCCTGTTGGGTGATACGTCCATTTTGCATCATGCTTTTATATCGATATTTATTGCATTATGGGCTGTTATTACACATTATTTCACAATACTTATGCCTATTCTCTCTTATTTTACAAGGTTTACATGAAGAGGGAGAATGCCGGCAGCTGGAATTCTGGGCTGGAAAAGGAGCAAATATTAGAGACCTATTCTGCACAACTCCAAAAGTCTTGAAACTCCACGGAAGTTATTTTTGGAAATAATAAAAATATTGAGCGGAAGAAATACCAGAGGGGACCCACACCCTGGGCACGAGGGTGGGGGGCGCGCCCTACCCCCTGGGTGCGCCCCCTGCCTCGTGGGCCCCTTGGTGGCCATCTTCTGCTATATGAAGTCTTTCGTCCGAAGAAAAATAACAAGCAAGCTTTCGAGACGAGACTCCGCCGCCACGAGGCGGAACCTTGGCGGAACCAATCTAGGGCTCTGGCGGAGCTGTTCTGCCGGGGACACTTCCCTCCGGGAGGGGGAAATCATCGCCATCGTCATCACCAATGCTCCTCTCGTCGGGAGGGGGCCAATCTCCATCAACATCTTCAGCAGCACCATCTCCTCTCAAACCCTAGTTCATCTCTTGTATCCAATTCTTGTCTCTAAGTCTGGGATTGGTACCTGTAGGTTGCTAGTAGTGTTGATTACTCCTTATAGTTGATGCTAGTTGGTTTATTTGGTGGAAGATCATATGTTCAGATCCTATATGCATATTAATACTCCTCTGATTATGAACATGAATATGCTTTGTGAGTAGTTACGTTTGTTCCTGAGGACATGGGAGAAGTATTGCTATTAGTAGTCATGTGAATTTGGTATTCGTTCGATATTTTGATGAGATGTATGTTGTCTCTCCTCTAGTGGTGTTATGTGAACGTCGACTACATGACACTTCACCATTGTTTGGGCCTAGAGGAAGGCATTGGGAAGTAATAAGTAGATGATGGGTTGCTAGAGTGACAGAAGTTTAAACCCTAGTTTATGCGTTGCTTCGTAAGGGGCTGATTTGGATCCATATGTTTCATGCTATGGTTAGGTTTACCTTAATACTTCTTTTGTAGTTGCGGATGCTTGCAATAGGGGTTAATCATAAGTGGGATGCTTGTCCAAGTAAGGACAGCACCCAAGCACCGGTCCACCCACATATCAAATTATCAAAGTGCCGAACGCGAATCATATGAACGTGATGAAAACTAGCTTGACGATAATTCCCATGTGTCCTCGGGAGCGTTTTCCTTCATATAAGAAATTGCCCTGGCTTGTCCTTTGATACAAAAAGGATTGGGCCACCTTGCTGCACTTTATTTACTTTTGTTACTTGTTGCTCGTTACAAATTATCTTATCACAATACTATTTGTTACCTATAATTTGAGTGCTTGCAGAGAATACCTTGCTGAAAACCGCTTATCATTTCCTTCTGCTCCTCGTTGGGTTCGACACTCTTACTTATCGAAAGGACTACGATAGATCCCCTATACTTGTGGGTCATCAAGACTCTTTTCTGGCGCCGTTGCCGGGGAGTGAAGCGCCTTTGGTAGGTGGAATTTGGTAAGGAAAAATTCATATAGTGTGCTGAAATTTACTGTCACTTGTTACTATAGAAAGTAATCATTTGAGGGGCTTGTTCGGGGTATCTTCACCTCGACCATTAGAGAAAAGAGTTGCTCCTCAACCTACTGAACCTACTGAAAAATAAAATGTCTACTTTGAAATTCCTTCGGGTATGGTAGAAAAACTGCTAGCTAATCCTTTTGCAGGAGATGGAACATTACATCCTGATGAGCACCTAATCTATGTGGATGAGGTTTGTGGATTATTTAAGCTTGCAGGTATGCCCGATGATGTTATCAAGAAGAAGGTCTTCCCTTTATCTTTGAAGGGAGATGCATTGACATGGTATAGGCTATGTGATGATATGGGATCATGGAACTACAAACGATTGAAATTGGAATTTCATCAGAAGTTTTATCCTATGCATCTTGTTCATCGTGATCGTAATTATATATATATATTTTTTGGCCTCGCGAAGGAGAAAGCATCGCTCAATCTTGGGGGAGGCTTAAATCAATGTTATATTCATGCCCCAACCATGAGCTCTCAAGAGAAATGATTATTCAAAAAATTTATGCTCGGCTTTCTGATAACAATCGCACCATGCTCGATACTTCTTGTGCTGGCTCTTTTATGACGAAGACTATTGAATTCAAATGGGATTTATTGGAAAGAATTAAATGCAACTCTGAAGATTGGGACCTCGACGAAGTTAAGGAGTCAGGTATGACACCTAAGTTTGATTGTGTTAAATCTTTTATGGATACCGATGTTTTCCGTAAATTTAGCACTAAATATGGACTTGACTCTGAGATAGTAGCTTCTTTCTGTGAATCTTTTGCTACTCATGTTGATCTCCCTAAGGAGAAGTGGTTTAAATATCATCCTCCCATAGAAATAAAAGTAGTTGCACCTACTAAAGTTGAAGAAAAGACTATCACTTATAATGGTCCTATTGTTCCTACTGCTTATGTTGAGAAACCACATTTTCCTGTTAGGATAAAAGATCATGCTAAAGCTTCAACTGTGGTTCATAAAAGCAATATTAGAACTTATACACCTCCTGAGCAAGTTAAAGTTGAACCTAATATTGCTATTGTTAAAGATCTCTTGGTTGATAATATTGATGGGCATGTTATTTATTTCTGTGATGAAACTGCTAGAATTGCTAAACCTTGTGCTAAAGATAAACATAGACCTGTGGTAGGCATGCCTGTTATTTCTGTTAAAATAGGGGATCATTGTTATCATGGCTTATGTGACATGGGTGCTAGTGCTAGTGCAATACCTATTGACTTATACAAAGAAATTACGCATGATATTGCACCTACTAAGTTAGAAGAAATTGATGTTACAATTAAGCTTGCCAATAGAGATACTATATCACCAATTGGGATTGTTAGAGATGTTGAAGTCTTGTGTGGGAAAACTAAATATCCTACTGATTTTCTCGTTCTTGGTTCCCCACAAGATAGCTTTTGTCCCATTATATTTGGTAGACCCTTCTTAAACACTGTTAATGCTAGGATAGACTGCGAAAAGGATGTTGTTACTATTGGTTTAGGTGATATGTCTCATGAGTTCAACTTCTCTAAATTTCTTAGACAACACCGTGAAGAGGAACTGCCTAGTAAAGATGAAATTATTGGTCTTGCTTGTATTGTCGTACCTCCTAGTGATCCTTTAGAATAATATTTGCTAGACCATGAAAATGATATGTTTATGAATGAAAGAAGGGAAATAGATGAAGTGTTCTTTAAACAAGGACCTATTCTGAAACACAACTTGCCTGTTGAAATCTTAGGGGATCCTCCTCCACCCAAGGGTGATCCCGTGTTTGAGCTTAAACCATTACCTGATACTCTTAAATATGCCTATCTTGATGAAAAGAAGATATATCCTGTTATTATTAGTGCTAACTTTTCAGAAAAGGAGGAAGAAAAAATATTGAAAACTCTGAAGAAGCACCGAGCTGCTATTTGATATACTCTTGATGATCTTAAGGGCATTAGTCCCACTCTATGTCAACACAAAATAAATTTGGAGAAAGATGCCAAACCAGTTATTGATCATCAACGACGGCTGAATCCTAAAATAAAAGAAGTGGTAAGAAAGGAAATACTAAAGCTCCTTGAGGCAGGTATAATTTATCCCGTTGCTGATAGTCAGTGGGTAAGTCCTGTCCATTGTGTTCCTAAGAAGGGAGGTATTACTGTCGTTCCTAATGATAAAGATGAATTGATTCCGCAAAGAATTATTACAGGTTATAGGATGGTAATTGATTTCCGCAAATTAAATAAAGCTACTAAAAAGGATCATTACCCCTTACCTTTTATTGATCAAATGCTAGAAAGATTATCCAAACATACACATTTTTGCTTTCTAGATGGTTATTCTGGTTTCTCTGAAATACCTGTGTCAGCTGATGATCAAGCTAAGACCACTTTTACTTGCCCTTTCGGTACTTTTTCTTATAGACGTATGCCTTTTGGTTTATGTAATGCACCTGCTACCTTTCAAAGATGCATGATGGCTATATTCTCTGACTTCAGTGAAAAGATTTGTGAGGTTTTCATGGACGATTTCTCCGTTTATGGATCCTCTTTTGATGATTGCTTAAGCAACCTTGATCGAGTTTTGCAGAGATGTGAAGAAACTAACCTTGTCTTGAATTGGGAGAAGTGCCACTTTATGGTTAATGAAGGTATTGTCTTGGGGCATAAAATTTCTGAAAGGGGCATTGAAGTTGATAAAGCTAAAGTTGATGCTATTGAAAATATGCCATGTCCAAAGGACATCAAAGGTATAAGAAGTTTTCTTGGTCATGCCGGCTTTTATAGGAGGTTCATCAAGGACTTCTCCAAAATTTCTCGGCCTCTGACTAATTTATTACAAAAATATATACCATTTGTCTTTGATGATGATTGTGTAGAAGCATTTGAAATACTTAAGAAAGCATTGATCTCTGCACCTATTGTCCAGCCACCTGATTGGAATTTACCCTTTGAAATTATGTGTGATGCTAGTGATTATGCTGTAGGTGTTGTTCTAGGGCAAAGAGTTGATAAGAAATTAAATGTTATTCAATATGCTAGTAAAACTCTAGACAATGCCCAGAAAAATTATGCTACTACTGAAAAAGAATTCTTAGCAATTGTATTTGCTTGTGATCAGTTCAGACCTTATATTGTTGATTCTAAAGTAACTTTTCACACTGATCATGCTGCTATTAAATACCTTATGGAAAAGAAAGATGCTAAACCTAGACTTATTAGATGGGTTCTCTTGCTACAAGAATTTGATTTGCATATTATTGATAGAAAGGGAGCTGAGAACCCCGTTGCGGACAACTTGTCTAGCTTAGAGACTGTTCTTGATGACCCACTACCTATTGACGATAGCTTTCCTGATGAACAATTAAATGTCATAAATGCTTCTCATACTGCCCCATGGTATGCTAATTATGCTAATTACATTGTTGCTAAATTTATACAACCTAGTTTCACATACCAGCAAAAGAAAAAGTTTTTCGATGATTTAAGACATTACTTTTGGGATGACCCACATCTTTATAAAGAAGGAGTAAATGGTGTTATTAGCCGTTGTGTACCTGAGCATGAACAGGAACAGATCCTACGCAAGTGTCACTCCGAAGCTTATGGAGGACACCACGCTGGAGATAGAACTGCACATAAGGTATTGCAATCCGGTTTTTATTGGCCTACTCTCTTCAAGGATGCCCGTAAGTTTGTCTTATCTTGTGATGAATGTCAAAGAATTGGTAATATTAGTAGACGTCAAGAAATGCCTATGAATTATTCACTTGTTATTGAACCATTTGATGTTTGGGGCTTTGTTATATGGGACCGTTTCCTGCCTCTAATGGATATACACATATTTTAGTTGTTGTTGATTACGTTACTAAGTGGGTAGAAGCTATTCCAACTAGTAGTGCTGATCATAACACCTCTATTAAGATGCTCAAAGAAGTTATTTTTCTGAGGTTTGGAGTCCCTAGATATTTAATGACTGATGGTGGTTCACATTTTATTCATGGAGCCTTTCGTAAAATGCTTGCTAAGTATGATGTTAATCATAGAATTGCATCTCCTTATCACCCACAGTCTAGTGGTCAAGTAGAATTGAGTAATAGAGAGCTCAAATTAATTTTGCAAAAGACTGTTAATAGATCTAGAAAGAATTGGTCCAAGAAACTTGATGATGCATTATGGGCCTATAGAACTGCATATAAAAATCCTATGGGTATGTCTCCGTATAAAATGGTTTATGGAAAAGCATGTCACTTACCTCTCGAATTCGAACATAAGGCTTATTGGGCTATTAAAGAGCTCAATTATGATTTAAAACTTGCCGGTGAGAAGAGGTTATTTGACATTAGCTCACTTGATGAATGGAGAACCCAAGCCTATGAGAATGCTAAGCTGTTTAAAGAAAAAGTTAAAAGATGGCATGACAAAAGAATACAAAAGCGTGAGTTTAATGTAGGTGATTATGTATTATTATACAACTCTCGTTTAAGATTTTTTGCAGGAAAACTTCTCTCTAAATGGGAAGGTCCTTACGTTATCGAGGAGGTCTACCATTCCGGTGCCATAAAAATCAACAACTTCAAAGGCACAAATCCGAAGGTGGTGAACGGTCAAAGAATCAAACATTATATCTCAGGTAATCCTATAAATGTTGAAACCAATGTTATTGAAACCGTGACCCCAGAGGAATACATAAGGGACACTTTCCAGAACGTTTCAGACTCCGAAAAGGAATAGGTATGTGGTACGGTAAGTAAACCGACTCCAAAACAGTTCTAAAGACAATTTTTCTCCATTTTGGTTAGAAAAATAGAAAAATAAGAAGCAGTCTGGGAAGGACACGAGGCCTCCACGAGGGTGGAGGGTGCGCCCTACCCCCCTGGGCGCGCCCCCCTGCCTCATGGGCACCTCGTGCGCTCTCCGGACTCTGTTTTCTTGCACGTTACGTATTTGGTCGGTAAAAATTCACCATATAATCTCCTGAAGGTTTTAACTCATGTATCACGCAAATATCCTATGTTTTTGTTTCGAGCTGTTTCTGTAGCAGATTTGGAGCAAGATGTCATCTCAGGATTCCGACGGAGAGAGCTATGTCTCGCACCTCATTTCTGACCCAAAGACCTATGGGGATCTATCTCCTTGTGGTCGAACTACGGGTGAGGAGGAGGATGCTCATTTGATGATGATCAATGATTCAGGTTCGGAGGAGGAGGATGTCCCTCTACCTCAACCTGGGGATATGCACGTGAAGTTCAAGAAATCTAGTCTCCCTAAGAGGGCTAAACTATCTAACAACCGATCTATCCCTTCTCGTTTTCGGCAGAAAAGCAAAGGAGATTTATGTGACAAGATCTTGAAGCTGGAATCGGAGGTCGATGATTTAAAGGAGGAAATTGCTCTTCTCAATTACAGTATGAAGAAGCTAAAGACACAACTGTCATCATCAACAACTCCATCATCACCTCCTCCTAAAAAGGAGACATAATCACATGGGTATGGGCACTCCCCTTGGCAACTGCCAAGCTTGGGGGAGGTGCCCCGGTATCGTATCACCATCACACTCCTATCTTTACCGTTTTTCTTAGTTCGATCCTTTTAGTATTACGTTGATCTAGTAGAATAAAGTTTTCGGTATGATTTAGTTTTGAGTTTTGCTTTATGATCCCTTTATGTAATCGAGTCCGTGAGCTATATAATAAAGATTAGTGTTGAGTCAAGGGCTTGATTATCTTTCTATGATCTTGAGTGAATAAAAGAAAAAAGAAAGAATAAAAAGAAACAAAGAGATCATATTGATCTTATTGAGAGTAATGACTTCACATAGAAAGAGTATGATGATTAAAAGTTGTTGAGAGTTGGCAAACATAGCTTTGGTCATCATTGCAATTAATAGGAAGTAATAAAGAAAGAGAGGTTTCACATATAAATATACTATCTTGGACATCTTTTATGATTGTGAGCACTCATTAAAATATAACATGCTAAAGAGTTGATGTTGGACAAGGAACACAACGTAATGGGTTATGTTTTCTTATATCTGAAATAAAGTATATTGTCATGGATCATCCAACATGTTGAGCTTGCCTTTCTCCCTCAAGCTAGCCAAATTCTTTGCACCAAGTAGAGATACTACTTGTGCTTTCAAATACCCTTAAACCCAGTTTTGCCATGAGAGTCCACCATATCTACCTATGGATTGAGTAAGATCCTTCAGGTAAGTTGTCATCGGTGCAAGCAATAAAAATTGCTCTCTAAATATGTATGATTGATTAGTGTGGAGGAAATAAGCTTTATACGATCTTGTGATGTGGAAGAAATAAAAGCGACGGACTGCATAATAAAGGTTCATATCACAAGTGGCAATATAAAGTGACGTTATTTTGCATTAAGATTTTGTGCATCCAACCCTGAAAGCACATGGCAACCTCTGCTTCCCTCTGCGAAGGGCCTATCTTTTACTTTTATCTCTTACCCTTATGCAAGAGTCATGGTGATCTTCACCTTCCTTTTTACATTTTATCCTTTGGCAAGCACAGTGTGTTGGAAAGATCCTGATATATATATATCTAATTGGATGTAAGTTAGCATGAGCTATTATTGTTGACATTACCCTTGAGGTAAAAGGTTGGGAGGCGAAACTATAAGCCCCTATCTTTCTCTGTTTCCGATTAAAACTCTGTAACCACAAGTATTGCGTGAGTGTTAGCAATTGTGAAAGACTAAATGATAGTTGAGTATGTGGGCTTGCTGAAAAGCTCTGACATAGACTCTTTCCGATGTTATGATAAATTGCAGTTGCTTCAATGACTGAGACTATAGTTTGTTAGTTCTCAATAAAGTTTCTGATTCATACTTGACATTGTGAATAGATTATTACTTGAGCATAAGAAATCATATGACAATATCCATATATGTTGCTGTTATAAGAACAATCATGATGCCCTCATGTCCGTATTTTATTTTATTGACACCTCTACCTCTAAACATGTGGACATATTTATCGTTATTGGCTTCCGCTTGAGGACAAGCGAGGTCTAAGCTTGGGGGAGTTGATACGTCCATTTTGCATCATGCTTTTATATCGATATTTATTGCATTATGGGCTGTTATTACACATTATGTCACAATACTTATGCCTATTCTCTCTTATTTTACAAGGTTTACATGAAGAGGGAGAATGCGGCAGCTGGAATTCTGGGCTGGAAAAGGAGCAAATATTAGACACCTATTCTGCACAACTCCAAAAGTCATGAAACTCCACGGAAGTTATTTTTGGAAATAATAAAAAATATTGAGCGGAAGAAATACCAGAGGGGACCCACACCCTGGGCACGAGGGTGGGGGCGCGCCCTACCCCCTGGGCACGCCCCCTGCCTTGTGGGCCCCCTGGTGTCCCTCCGGTGGCCATCTTCTGCTATATGAAGTCTTTCGTCCAAAGAAAAATAACAAGCAAGCTTTCGGGACGAGACTCCGCCGCCACGAGGCGGAACCTTGGCGGAACCAATCTAGAGCTCTGGCGGAGCTGTTCTGCCGGGGACACTTCCCTCTGGGATGGGGAAATCATCGCCATCGTCATCACCAACGCTCCTCTCATCGGGAGGGGGCCAATCTCCATCAACATCTTCACCAGCACCATCTCCTCTCAAACCCTAGTTCATCTCTTGTATCCAATTCTTGTCTCTAAGTCTGGGATTGGTACCTGTAGGTTGCTAGTAGTGTTGATTACTCCTTGTAGTTGATGCTAGTTGGTTTATTTGGTGGAAGATCATATGTTCAGATCCTATATGCATATAAATACTCCTCTGATTATGAACATGGATATGCTTTGTGAGTAGTTACGTTTGTTCCTGAGGACATGGGAGAAGTCTTGCTATTAGTAGTCATGTGAATTTGGTATTCGTTCGATATTTTGATGAGATGTATGTTGTCTCTCCTCTAGTGGTGTTATGTGAACGTCGACTACATGACACTTCACCATTGTTTGGGCCTAAAGGAAGGCATTGGGAAGTAATAAGTAGATGATGGGTGCTAGAGTGACAGAAGTTTAAACCCTAGTTTATGCGTTGCTTCGTAAGGGGCTGATTTGGATCCATATGTTTCATGCTATGGTTAGGTTTACCTTAATACTTCTTTTGTAGTTGCGGATGCTTGCAATAGGGATTAATCATAAGTGGGATGCTTGTCCAAGTAAGGACAGCACCCAAGCACCGGTCCACCCACATATCAAATTATCAAAGTACCGAACGCGAATCATATGAACGTGATGAAAACTAGCTTGACGATAATTCCCATGTGTCCTCGGGAGCGTTTTCCTTCATATAAGAAATTGTCGAGGCTTGTCCTTTGCTACAAAAAGGATTGGGCCACCTTGCTGCACTTTATTTACTTTTGTTACTTGTTGCTCGTTACAAATTATCTTATCACAAAACTATCTGTTACCTATAATTTCAGTGCTTGCAGAGAATACCTTGCTGAAAACCGCTTATCATTTCCTTCTGCTCCTCGTTGGGTCTGACACTCTTACTTATCGAAAGGACTACGATAGATCCCCTATACTTGTGGGTCATCATTGGGCTGCAAATCTTTCAAGACGAGGAGAGCTTCATTCGGCTGGCCGAGAGAATGGCCTATCAGTAATGAGAAATGGGCTGTACATTTTTAAAACACATCAAACCGGCAATTAGTTTCATTTCGAGATTTTAAATTGCATTAATTTTTATGCATGAACAATTTGTTGGATTTTATATTGATATACATTTATTTTTAAAATTAGTTTGAATGTGACTCAAAATTTCGGGATTAAAAACAGTTCGGACCGCACCGGAATATGCAAAATTTCGTATAATTTTTTAACCGTGGCCACAATATGGGCTGTAATGCTAACAAAAAGAATATGGGCTCCAAAAAAACCTTAAGAATTAGCAAATGGGCTGTAAATTATTAGAAATAATGGCAGATGGGTTGTATGTTGTTTTCCATAGATTTGACGCTTTCCTAAAAAAAGGTTGACGCACAAGCAGTGATTGTTGGATGTCCATCCAACGGCCGTCGTGCTTCTTCAATCTCTGCTCTTCCTGCTCGAGCCGCTCAAACAAGCGTCAGCGGGACTGCCTGCTCCCTCATCCCCGCGGCCGGCTGTGCTGCCGTGCAGGCCTCACTGCCCCATCGTACTCCCATCGCTGGCCTAGCCATCCCTCTACTCACTCACACCTACTGTTATTCTCCGGCAACGGCAGACGAACCAGTAAACCCTCGTACAGTCATACTCCCAAACAACTGCCGAGTCTTCCTTGCCTCCGTGTCGTTCCCTTCCAAGGCCTCGCCGTCGTCCACCGCCCTGGTGCTCTTGGCGTGGCATGGTCAACGTGGTCAAGGAATGACTTCCATCGGAAGAGTACTGTACGTGGAGAGGCTGACAGCTGGGTCCACGGCAGCCGCAAGGAAGTGCCTCCTTATTACGCGGAAAATAATTATTCCTCCACCTGACAGCAGGGACCCACCGGACGGGCCACCGTATTTGGCGAAAATAACGTTTCCCCCCTGACTGCTGGGACCCACCGGACGGGCCAACGTATTTCGCGAAAAAAAACGTTCCCCCCGCTGTCAGCTCGGACCCACCGGAGGTGCCTCCTTATTACGCACAAAAAAATGAATACTCCCCCTGCTAGTTGGGACCCACCTTGGTGGGAGGCTGACTTGTGGGCCTACTAAGTTGACGGGGACGGAGTGCTTTGTCAACTTAGTCAACATGAACGATTCTAGCTCCAGTGACCGTACGATGTCCATCCAACGGCCGTAGTGCTTCTTCAACCTCTGGTCTTGTTGCTCCAGCCGCCCAAAGCAGCGCCGGTCATGCCGCATGCTCCTACCTCCCGTGGCCGGCTGTGCTGCCGCGGAGGCCTCACCGCCCCCTACTATTCCCAACGCTGGCCAGGCCATCCCTCTACTCACCCACACCCCCTCTTATTCTACGGCAACGGTAGCCTCACACCGCAGTGAACCAGTGAACCCTCGTACTCCTCTACGCGTGGGCATCCACTGCCGCGTCTTCCCCGGCTCCGCGTCGTCCCCTTCCTAGGCCTCGCCGTCGTCCACCGCCCTGGTGCTCTCGGCGCGGCATGGTCAACGTGGTCATGGAACGGCTTCCATCGGACGTGGACTGTACGTGGAGAGGCTGACAGCTGGGTCCACGGCCGCAGCAAGGAAGTGCCTCCTTATTACGCGCAAAATAATTATTTCTCCACCTGACAGCGGGGACCCACCGGACGGGCCACCGTATTTCGTGAAAAAAACGTTTCCCCCTGACTGCTGGGACCCACTAGCTACATCTTCGCACGCAAGGAAGTGCGTCAGGGAAAAAAAATGATTCGCCCCCCTGACTGCTGGGACCCACCAGCTACATCTTCGCAGGCAAGGAAGTGCCTGACAGTCGGGACCCACCTGGTCGAAGCGTACGTAGCGTTGTCATTCTGGTCGCGAACGTGTACGTACATACTGGTCAATGTAGAGGCGCACACGTAGCATGTACACGTACGTACAGGGGCCAGTGTGCAAGAAAGAAAATACGGCCACGTACGTACATACGGGCAGGGTCTCGAACGCCTACTCGCGCATACGTACGGCCAGGGCTCGTGTACATGGCTGGGTCGGAACGGAGAAACAGCGTCGTCCGTGTTCATGGGGAGCCAACCGGCTGGGTCGGAACGGAATGCGTCGTCGTGTTCATCAGGAGGGCTTGGACGGACCAGCCGATGGAAACAAGGCCTGGCGTACCGCAGAACGGAGGAAACGGCCTTGTGTTCGACCGGCCACGTTCGAAACGGGATCCTGTTCATCGGGAGGGGTCTGGCGTACCGCAAAACGGAGGAGACGGACCTCCTACGGTCGAAACGGGGGTCCTGTTGATTGGGAGGGGTGTGGCGTACCGCAAAACGGAGGAAACGGACTTGTGTTGGAGCGCTACGGTTGAAACGGGGGTCCTGTTCATCGGGAGGGGTGTGGTGTACCGCAAAACGGGACTCCACGGGATACTGTTCATCTCCACCCTCGACCCCCTCCAGCCTCCACGGGATACTGTTCATCTACCGTCGACCTCCTCCAGCCTCCACCTGCGACTGTTCATCCACGGGCTCCTGTTCATCCAGCCTCCACCGCGCGCTACTCCACCGGCTACTGTTCAACCAGCCCTCTCCACGGGCTCCTGTTCAACCACCCCTCCATGGGCTACTGTTCATCCTGCCCTCCACCGTCTACTGTTCATCCTGCCCTCCACGGGGTGGTCCTGTTCATCCTGCCCTCCACGGGGTGGTCCTGTTCATCCTGCCCTCCACGGGGTCCTGTTCATCCAGCCCCAACCGGCTTGAATGATCGGGGTCCTGTTCATCCACCCCCACCGGGAACAGTTCATCCAAACCCCCCAGCAACGCTCACTGTTCATCCAGAGGCAACGCCACGGGGTCCTGTTCATCCACCCCCACCGGGAACTGTTCATCCAAACCCCCCCAGCAACGCTCACTGTTCATCCAGAGGCAGCATCGATCGGCTTCAGTTAGCAGCAGTAGCGAAGGAATCGCTCGATCGGGTTCAGTTAACAGCCATCGATCGATCGCTCGAGTTCAGTAACGCGTAGCCTACAGTGCAATCGCTCGGGTTCAGTTAGAGCCCAACACCTCGCTCGGGTTCAGTTAGAGCCCAATGTCTCGCGCACACGCGCGTACGTACGAGAGAAACGCGCATCGCTCGGCCCCCGACCACCCACCCTAACTGGGGACTCCCCGATATTTTCCGCGCCCTCGCTTCTACCACGGTTTTTTCCGTCATGGACGGCCCAAAGAATGTCATGCAGCTGTGTCTCCGGCCCGCCCAGGACGAAAAGCCCATTTTCTGTCATGATTTTTTGTCATAGAAGTAGGACCCCGCCACATCTATGATGATACTGGGTTTTGTCACAATTATCGTCATAGAAGTGTCATAAGTATGACAGAAAAGATTTTCGTTCGGCCCAAAATGTCACGGATGTGTCTTTTTTTGTAGTGTATGTTGATCATATCTACTATATGATTCACGCTCGACCTTTCGGTCTCAGTGTTCCGAGGCCATATCTGCATATGCTAGGCTCGTCAAGTTTAACCCGAGTATTCTACTTGTGCAAAACTGGCTTGCACCCGTTGTATGTGAACGTAGAGCTTATCACACCCGATCATCACGTGGTGTCTCGGCACGACGAACTGTAGCAACGGTGCGTATTCAGGGAGAACACTTATACCTTGAAATTTAGTGAGGGGTCATCTTATAATGGTACCACTGTACTAAGCAAAATAAGATGCATAAAAAGATAAACATCACATGCGATCAATATAAGTGATATGATATGGCCATCGTCATCTTGTGCCTTTGATCTCCATCTCCAAAGCACCGTCATGATCACCATCATCACCGACTTGACACCTTGATATCCATCGAAGCATCGTTGTCGTCTCGCCAACTATTGCTACGACGACTATCGCAACCGCTTAGTGACAAAGTAAAGCAATTACAGGGCGATTGCATTTCATACGATAAAGACACAACCATATGGCTCCTGCCAGTTGCCGATAATTGTGTTACAAAATATGATCATTTCATACAACAATTTATATAATCACGTCTTGACCATATCACATCACAACATGCCATGCAAAAACAAGTTAGACGTCCTCTGCTTTGTTGTTGCAAGTTTTACATGGCTGCTACAGGCTTAGCAAGAACCGTTCCTACCTACGCATCAAAACCACAACGATTTTCCGTCAAGTTTGGTGTTTTAACCTTCAACAAGGACCGGGCGTAGTCACACTCGATTCAACTAAAGTTGGAGAAACAAACACCCACTAGCCACCTGTGTGCGAAGCACGGCGGTAGAACCAGTCCCATGAACGCAGTCATGTAATGTCGGTCTGGGCCGCTTCATCCAACAATACCGCCGAATCAAAGCATGACATGCTGGTAAGCAGTATGACTATTATCGCCCACAACTCTTTGTGTTCTACTCGTGCATATAACATCTACGCATAGACCTGGCTCGGATGCCACTGTTGGGGAACGTAGTATTTCAAAAAAAAATCCTACGATCACGCAAGATCTATCTAGGAGAAGCATCACAACGAGCGGGGAGAGTGTGTCCACGTACCCTCGAAGACCGAAAGCGGAAGCGTTTAGTAACGCAGTTGATGTAGTCGAACGTCTTCATGATCCAACCGATCAAGTACCGAACGTACGGCACCTCCGAGTTCTGCACACGTTCAGCTCGATGACATCCCTCGAACTCTTGATCTAGCAAAGTGTCGAGGGAGAGTTCCTTCAGCACGACGGTGTGGTGACGGTGATGGTGAAGTGATCCGCGCAGGGCTTCGCCTAAGCACTACGTGAATATGACCGGAGGTGTAAACTGTGGAGGGGGGCGCCGCACACGGCTAACAGTTATTGGTGTCTCCTCTAGGCGCCCCCTCCCCACGTATATATATGTGAGAGGGGGAGGGGAGCAGCAAGGGTGCACCCAAGTAGGAGGAATCCTACTTGGGGCCTTGTCCAATTCGGCCTCCCCCTTCCGAAAGTGTTGGAGGGGGAAGGAAAGAGAGGGGGGAGAAGGGAAGGGGAGGCCGAATCCTCCCCTTTCCTTTCTCTCTTCCCCTCCTTCCTTCTAATCCTATTTGGCATATATGGGGCGCACCAGCCCACTAGGGGCTGGTCTGTCCCGCCCTTGGCCCAATAAGGCCCATATCTTTGCCCGGGGGTGCGCGGAACCCCTTCTCGTGACCCGATACGTACCCGGTACCCCCAGAACACTTCCGGTGTCCGAATACTATCGTCCTATATATGAATATTTACCTCTCGACCATTTCGAGACTCCTCGTCATGTCTGTGATCTCATCCGGGACTCCGAACAAACTTCGGTCACCAAAACAGAAACTCATAATACAAAATCGTCATCGAACGTTAAGCGTGCGGACCCTACGGGTTCGAGAACTATGTAGACATGACCAAGACACATCTCCGGTCAATAACCAATAGCGAAACCTGGATTCTCATATTGGCTCCTACATATTCTACGAAGATCTTTATCGGTCAAACCGCATAACAACATACGTTGTTCCCTTTGTCATCGGTATGTTACTTGCCCGAGATTCGATCGTCGGTATCTTAATACCTAGTTCAATCTCGTTACCGGCAAGTCTCTTTACTCGTTCCGTAATACATCATCTCGTAACAAACTCATTAGTTGCAATGCTTGCAAGGCTTATAGTGATGTGCATTACCGAGAGGGCCCAGAGATACCTCTCCGACAATCGAAGTGACAAATCCTAATCTCGATCTATGCCAACTCAACAAACACCATCGGAGACACCTATAGAGCATCTTTATAATCACCCATTTACGTTGTGACGTTTGTTAGCACACTAAGTGTTCCTCCGGTATTCGGGAATTGCATAATCTCATAGTCATAGGAACATGTATAAGTCATGAAGAAAGCAATAGCAATAAACTAAACGATCATAGTGCTAAGCTAACAGATGGGTCAAGTCAATCACATCATTCTCTAATGATGTGATCCCGTTCATCAAATGACAACTCATGTCTATGGCTAGGAAACTTAACCATCTTTGATTAACGAGCTAGTCAAGTAGAGGCATACTAGTGACACTTTGTTTGTCTATGTATTCACACATGTACTAAGTTTCCGGTTAATACAATTCTAGCATGAATAATAAACATTTATCATGATATAAGGAAATATAAATAACAACTTTATTATTGCCTCTAGGGCATATTTCCTTCAGTTTTGAAGAAGTTCAAAATGGATCAGTCAAAGGAAGGGTTCTTGCCTGTGTTACAAGGTGTGAAGTTGAGTCAGAATCAATGCCCGACCACTGCAGAAGATAGAGAGAAAATGAAAGTCATTCCCTATGCCTCAGCCATAGGTTCTATCATGTATGCAATGTTGTGTACCAGACCTGATGTGTGCCTTGCTATTAGTTTAGCAGGGAGGTACCAAAGTAATCCAGGAGTGGATCACTGGACACGGTCAAGAACATCCAAAAATACCTGAAAAGGACTAAGGATATGTTTCTCGTTTATGGAGGTGACAAAGAGCTCGTCGTAAATGGTTACGTCGATGCAAGTTTTGACATTGATCCGGATGACTCTAAATTACAAACCGGATACATATTTATATTGAATGGAGGAGCTGTCAGTTAGTGCAGTTCCAAGCAGAGCGTCGTGGCGGGATCTACGTGTGAAGCGGAGTATATAGCTGCTTCGGAAGAAGCAAATGAAGGAGTCTGGATGAAAGAGTTCATATCCGGTCTAGGTGTAATACCTAGTGCATCCGATCCAATGAAAATCTTTTGTGACAATACTGGAGCAATTGCCTTGGCGAAGGAATTCAGATTTCACAAGAGAACAAAACACATCAAGAGACGCTTCAATTCCATCCGAGATCAAGTCAAGGAGGGAGACATAGAGATTTGCAAAATACATACAGATCTTAATGTTGCAGACCCATTGACTAAGCCTCTCTCACGAGCAAACATGATCAGCACCAAGACTCCATGGGTGTTAGAATCATTACTATGTAATCTAGATTATTGACTCTTGTGCAAGTGGGAGACTGAAGGAAACATGCCCTAGAGGCAATAATAAAGTTGTTATTTATATTTCCTTATATCATGATAAATGTTTATTATTCATGCTAGAATTGTATTAAGTGGAAACTTACTACATGTGTGAATACATAGAGAAACAAAGTGTCCCTAGTATGCCTCTACTTGACTAGCTCGTTAATCAAAGATGGTTAAGTTTCCTAGCCATAGGCATGTGTTGTCATTTGATGAACGGGATCACATCATTAGAGAATGATGTGATGGACAATACCCATCCGTTAGCTTAGCATAATGATCGTTTAGTTTTACTGCTATTGCTTTCATCATGACTTATACATGTTTCTCGGACTATGAGATTATGCAACTCCCGAATACAGGAGGAACACCTTGTGTGCTATCAAACGTCACAACGTAACTAGGTGATTATAAAGATGCTCTACAGGTGGCTCTGATGGTGTTTTCTGAGTTGGCATAGATCGAGATTAGGATTTGTCACTCCGAGTATCAGAGAGGTATCTCTGGGCCCTCTCGGTAATGCACATCACTATGAGCCTTGCAAGCAATGTGACTAAAAAGTTAGTCACAGGATGATGCATTATGGAACGAGTAAAGAGACTTGCCGGTAACGAGATTGAACTAGGTATGATGATACCGATGATCGAATCTCGTGCAAGTAACATACCGATGACAAAGGGAACAACGTATGTTGTTATGCGGTTTGACCGATAAAGATCTTCATAGAATATGTAGGAGCCAATATGAGCATCCAGGTTCCACTATTGGTTATTGACCGGAGATGTGTCTCGGTCATGTCTACATAGTTCTCGAACCCATAGCGTCAGCACGCTTAATGTTCGATGACGATTTGTATTTTGAGTTATGTGATTTGATAACAGAAGTTTGTTCGGAGTCCTGGATGAGATCACGGACATGACGAGGAGTCTCGAAATGGTTGAGACATAAATATTGATATATTGGGATGTTGTTCGGACACTGGATGAGTTCCGAGAGGTACCGGATAACTATCGGAGTGCCGGAGGGTTATCGGAACCCCCTGGGGGAACTAATGGGCCTTCATGGGCCTTAGTGGGGAGAGAGAAGGGCCACAAAGGGCTGCCCGCGCCCCCCCCCCCCTTTGGGTCCGAATTGGACTAGGGGAAGGGGGCGGCGCCCCCCTTTCCTTCCCTTCTCCCTCTCCCTTCCTCCTTCCCCCTTCCACCAACTGGAATCCTACTAGGACTTGGAGTCCTAGTAGGACTCCTCTCCTTGGCGCGCCCTACAGGGGCCGGCCGGCCTCCCCCTCCCCTCCTTTATATACGGGGGCAGGAGGGCACCCTAGAACACACAAGATCAATTGTCTTAGCCGTGTGCGGTGCCCCCCTCCACAGTTACACACCTCGGTCATATCGTCGTAGTGCTTAGGCGAAGCCCTGCGTCAGTAACTTCATCGTCACCGTCACCACGCCGTCGTGCTGACGGAACTCTCCCTCGGCCTCAACTGGATCAAGAGCTCGAGGGACGTCATCGAGCTGAACGTGTGCTGAACGCGGAGGTGCCGTACGTTCGGTGCTTGGATCGGTTGGATCGCGAAGACGTTCGACTACATCAACCGCGTTACTAAACGCTTTCGCTTTCAGTCTACGAGGGTACGTGGACACACTCTCCCATCTCGTTGCTATGCATCTCCTAGATAGATCTTGCGTGATCGTAGGTAAAAAAATTGAAATACTGCGTTCCCCAACACAAAACACCTCCTTTTCATTGCAAATTTGCATGTTCTATGTAGTTAGTCATCCAAATAACATCCAATTTGAATCCTTCCACAAGTGTTTCCAATATTTTTGGTCATTGGTTGGAGTTATTCCATGTAGGTTAGAACCCTAGTAAGGGTGAGACATATGTCTTATTATGGTTGCTTTGGTTACGTCGAAATAATTTATTTCTAGTACCCAAAAACTCTTCTCCTTTGCAGGTGAAATTTCGTTGTACACACTCGCTTCTTACGTGGTCTATGCTACACCAATCGAAGAACCAACCGCTATTCAAGACGATGTGTGTCAGATTAGAGCGGGTGATTAGGGAGGATTACCCAACATGGATGGTAGCGTACTCTCCGGATCGGTCCACCACCTCTTTTGACATTGCCATAATGTCAGTGTCATATGACTGCAATTGCAGATGTCGATTTTAGTCAGACTGTTGGTGTATAGCTGTGTACATCTTAGTTATGTAGATGCCATGTTTTTCTCGTTATGCTTTGTCCCCTTGATGCACATTTTGAGTTAATAAAAGCACCATTTATCAAAAAATGTTCCATGGATAGCAAGAGTGCGATGATATCCAATTTTGCATACACCAACAAAATAGGCCAATGTCATGGAGCTTTGCTATGTTTTTTTTGTGAATAGCAGAAGCTTCGTATTAATCAGACACCAATAATAAAAAACCTATAAAAGAGGAGCATCTCTATCCCTTCCTTATAATCCATTAAATCTTTAAAAATATGGTTAACAAAGTAACTCCACCTAACCATTCTTCTATATCTTTAGTGCCTCAAATTTTTTGCTTTTTATTTCTCAAAACACACGCCTTCAACCTATTTTTGCTCTAGGAAGACGCACTCTCAGTAAAACTTTAACCAACCTTCTTTCTCTTACTCATGGTGAAGCTGCCTCGATTGGTCGGCCACGGGCTACAAAACCGCGTCGACTCAACCCCAAACCCTGCCCACTTCGCCGATGACCCTTTGAAATCCGGTTTGGATAACCTTATCCCCAAGAAGTACCCTAGGTATTGAACCCACAAGGATGTGCACTACGACAATGACTCAAAGAAGGTATTGTTCTTGCAATAAAGTATGGTCTTTAACTGAACCTTTTAACAACTTTGGATGTAAACAATGATGTAGAAATATGCATGAGTATGAGGTCTTACTCTCACAATATTGTACTTGTGTGTGAGATCTCATCTTGATAATAAACATAGTCTTGGAAGACACCCATTATGATGTGCTCACAATGCGATGAAGTGGGAGATGTGTTCAATGTACGTCACGACCTGCAACGAGAGTCAGTTGTCTAACTGATGGCCCTTGCCGTCGCCCGGAGTTACCTCGGTTATGAAGAATTACTCTAGACCAAAGCATTTGACGTCTAATGACTAAACATCATTTGTCTCCAAGTAATTGCTTTCCACTACCGTGCTAATCCTTCCCATCACTGATGTTCATAATAGCGTTTCACGCATCCTCGCTTCTTACTTTCTCCTTGAAAGATCTACGGGATCCGGTGGTGATCGGCAGTGCTGGCGGTGGCCGCCACCGCTGCAGCGGCAGCAGCACGTGGGTGTCCGGGCGTGAAAGTTCAGGCGGTTTCAGCCCCCAAAATTATACGGGAAGGTTACCTTCCCATAAACGCGAGGGGACTTAGGGGCAGTTATACGGGATCTCATAGAAAATTCTGGGTTTGTGGAAGCTATTGGAGAGCTATTTTTGTCTCAACTTCCCGTAAACAGTAGATTTTTCTCTATAGGAGAGCTATTGGAGTTGCTCTAATACTTTATTTCGAGAACAGTGTGCTGGTTCAACTGGCTATTTTAGTGCAGCCTTCTGTTTTTCTTTTCTAGCAACTTGCACATGTATGTTTGTTTTTTCTATATTTTCTTTTGTGTTGGTAGAGCTAAAATATATGGACTTGGAAAAGCAATATCTTATCTTGTTCTATTGCTACCAAAAGGTAACAGTAATGGCAGTTTGATGCTATCATTGTTAAAGACCACCATGACCAACAAACTAGCAGTTTGAGCAGGTCCATTAGTGGAAAAGATTAGATCTGAATTGACCTGACAAAAAACGTCTTAGGTAGACTGGGACGTGCCTCTTTTCTAATCGCTATAGGGTCATGACAGGTTTTCGCTTCAGAAATTGACGTGCTGAGCGTTGACAAAAAGGGAAAATGAATGGAAAAGGCAGATCCAACATAGTCAAATTTCATAGATTCAGTGACTGGTGTAAGTAAAAGCACAGTGCAAAAGATGGAAATTTGTCATCAAATGAACCGAAGTCTATTGGATGAGTTGGATCCACGTAGGAGGAGAAGGTTGGACTGAGAAGCACTCCTCTCCAATTGACTCTTCTGCTTCTCCTTTTCTCTGCTTGCTTGCGGCGCCATTCTTCTACCTGTCTAAATCGATTGAGCTATTTTCCTGACGTGCTACAGTTCATTTCACCAATGATTAGTAATGTCATGATGATCTACGAAAAACGCCATGATCTTCAGCTGTCCGAGCACTAGTAGCTCATCCGAATGCATTTTTTCAGATGCAAAATCTATCCATCACCTGTGGGGCTATCTTGCCACATTTTAGCATGGTTCAAGCCACATTTCAGGGAGAATCTTCCATACTGGGTTAAGGTATGATATGGGGGAAGATGCCATGATATCTGCTTTTGCTTGCCAGGCTGAGAGAGGTCTCTTGAGGGCAAAGGAAAAGGATGGGTAGCAGCAGCGGCTGGATCGATCTAGTGCAGCACCAACCATGGCGACAGTGGTGCAGAAATGTCGCATTCAGGAGCCAAACCTGTCTTTCCGCTCTAGTGGAGGCGGTGATCGGATAATATATGCCTGCTCACTCAGGAACAAGAATAGATTCATGTCGCCGGCGCTGCTGCCGCCGTGACAAAAATGGCACATGTTCTTGCTTTGCAAAACTATTTCTATATGTGCCATGGCGAGCCCAACCACATTTTTTCTCCAGATGTCATTGCCCATGTCGCATAATCTCGGGTTGAGATTTAAAAAGATGAACATCAGCTTTGTTAAGTCAGTGGTGGTAGGGTAGCACCACACGAGGTAGCTGGCTACCCATACCCAGGCAGGCATCACCAAATCTCTGGAAAGTTGGGCTGCCTGATAGGATTATGTGACATGGGTTTGCCCAAGAATTGTTGAGTAAACGAAACGAGTGGGGCCTGAATTTGACCTTATGAGGGAGGTTGCAGGCAGGAAATTCAGGCGGGGCCGAGTAGCCGGTGGATAATGCGACTCCCGGGTCCACCTGTCGAAATCAGAGCACGCATCGGTGCATCGTGGAACAAGACAGGGACAGGCCTAATTCAATTCAAGGCTCATCAGATCAGCCCGTGGCATCCCCGGTCAGTAGAATGTTTCGCTCCAAAGTCGCCTGTCAGTGACCAGATGCGCACTGCTCCGATTGCTGTCAGACAGACTGACAGACTGACTCAGGGGAAGAACGATGATTGATTGATAATTCAGATTCAGCACGTACAACTCCAGAGTAGTATATTTCTCTAATTTCATCACGCACACACACACACATGCACAGATGCGTCTGGAGGTCCCCTACGGATGCAATGCAATGCACCGCCGCGCGCCACTAGTCGCTCTTTTATGAGTCGACGCGACAGTGGTTGCGGATTCGCTGGCGAGTGAATCCGCACGTGAAAGGGTGGCGTGCGATTGAAGGCCGGCCTCTCTTTCCCGCCGCGGCCAGCTCGGCCCCCAACTTGGGCCGCTCCGCTGAATCCGAAATGAATGAATGCTCGACAGACAGCGGAGGGGAGGAAGACGGCGAGATCACGAGCATGGTCGTATCTCGTATCTGCAGGGCCGGCCGGGCGGGGTCAAATCCATCCGTGTTGTGCTGGTGGTGAGTGACCGACCGGGGGAGACTGGGGTGTCTGCCATTGCCATTGCCGTTGGCGTTGGACATGGACATGGATGGATCGTTTCTGGTTCGCGTCCAATCGGCGGCAGCGCGGCGGGACATGGATCAGTCGGCCAATCGTTATTCTCGGCGCTGTAGCAGATGGAATGGCACCCGGTATCAGTATGGGGGAGATATATGGCATCTGTTCCTGATTTCACTAGTCAACTGTTGTTTGCTGTGGACGGATGATGATCTGCCTGCCGTCGTGCGCGTCGCCATCAATTATAGAGTAGTAGTATAGTAATAGAATATCCGTTACATCTTTGGCGCAAAAACCAAATGTGGCGGAGAAAATAGATTCATCTGAAAGTATGACGTTAACCTATAAGATGGCAGCCTACATACAATGTTAATTTACGGTCAGTTCTTTTGGGGCTTATTACTGCTATAAAAATTAGCTGCCCTCTCCCCAACTTATTCTAAAAGGCCAACCTGAAATTTTAATTTACTAAAAGACTACTAAGGGCATAGTGGTTGATAAGACAGTGTCATCTTTAAGCCTTGCATGTAATTTAGGATGACAATAAGAATGTCTACAATGAATTATCTCTTAGCATTATTTTTAATAACTAGCAATTTCTAAAAACATGGTGAGACATTATGCTAAGAGAACATCTTTTAAATAAGAGAAGACAAGTCTTTTCTTATGATTTCTCTTTTCTGCCCCTCAACATCTATCCTATGTGACACTCCTAAGAGCATCTCTAGCAGACCCTGCAAAATCCCGACCCGCATAAGCCGTTTACAGTTCGACGACGATCTCGTTTGCGGGTTGAAAACGTGCGCGGCAGAACAGAAACCATATATGAATTTGCACAATTTGAAAAAAAGTTTCGCGAGAGAAATTGCAACCATAGTAGTTCATCATATACTACATATACTACATGATCAAACACTAGTTCATACTACATACTACATTCACTACTAGTACTAAGGGGGGTGGGGATCTCACGGTGGCGAGCTCGCGGCCATGGACGGCGCGGTGGAGGAGCTCAATCCTCCTCGTCGGAGCTGCCGAGGTCGATATACTTCTCCCTCTGCTCCTCGCGGATGCGCCGCCACTCGTCGTCCTTCTCCTTGGCGGCAAGGTTCGCTGCGACCGCCTGCTGGAGCACGAGGGCTTCGAGCTCCTCGTCGTGGCGCCGACGCTCCGCCTCCTCGCGCAAGCTGCGTTCGGCAATGGCGGCCGCGGCCGCGTCGACATCGGCGACGAAGTCCTCAGGCCCGACGACGCCGCGGCGCACGATCTCCTCGGGCTCCTGCGGCTCCTCCGACCACTCCCTCTTCACGGGGAGAAGCCTCGCGCCGGAAGAGGAAGAGCTCACCGCGCGGGTGAGTCACGCTGCAGACCTTGAGCCCGCGACGGAAGAGCCTACGGCGGAGGACCCCGCGGCCTGCTGACGGTCGTACTACTCCGTCTCGCGGCGGAGGAACCTCAACGGCTGGGAGAGGCCCCGGTTCGTCCATTCCTTGGCCCCGCGCTTCCTCGCGCCGTTCGAGCAGACACGACGCTCGCACTCGGGGTCGCGGCGACCGCCGGAGCTGCGGCCAGAGCTCCACATAGCGTTTCGAGGCGGATGCGGGCTCGCCGGCGGCGAGAAATGCGAGGGGCCAGTGGGGACTCGCGGTGGAACGCGGCGGCGGAGGGATAGGTTTCGATCCGTATCCCCCCTCCCCCCCCCCCTCCCCGCAAACCCGTAAATATACCGCTTCTGGTGGGCGGTTTGCGGGCCGCGATAAAAATTGTTACGGACCGGACGAGTATACGGGCTCTGTTCTGGCCAGAAAATTGGGCCGAGCCCGTATACTCGCCGGACTTATGCGGGTTTGCGAGATTTACAGGGTCTGCTAGAGATGCTTTAAGATAGCATCATTATACATGCCCTAAGAAAATAAGTTGCTCTCTCCCTATCTTATTCTCGAAGATGACCACCATGAAACTAATCTACGCCATGACCTTGAAGGTGAGGAAGCATCCGGTCCGCAGACCGTGAGCTATGGCGAAGCGAGCACACGCTCGATTAATGAAAAACCTCCCATTGACATCCCGGAGCTTGACCATCCAATAAATCAATGAAACATATTCCATGTACGTTGATTTGTTTCTTTGTTGCGTTTGACTATTTTATTTTTCCACGACAAGCAGAACCAATTCAACCGAATTAAACTAACATCATTGTTGTAGCATGTCATCTTTCAGATGATTTGTTTAGAGCTTCTTTCTAATAATCCACTTAGCTTTTAAGTTGTGTTCGCCAAAGACCGTTTCATATAGTTTACTTAACTTCTTTGTTGTAGTTGGGCTTTATGGCAAGGGTGCAACGGTCATCTAGTATAAGGAATGTCTAATGATCACCGTGACGACATTATGAGGGTCATATGAACAAAAGGTTGTAGCTACTTCAAACATGTAGTCTGAATTTCCTACCATCTACATGGCTCGAAGACCGTCCGAATCTGCCCCATGGTGATTCCCGAAGCGTCGTCGCCGGCGTTGGCCGCTGGGTGAGTTAAACTCTACCTCTCTTCTTTTGCACCTGTGGTCACCGGATGGCCTTTGCTGCCATGTTCTCTATCTCCTCTGGACCTTACCTGCTAGCTCGCGTGCTGAGACTGCGGATCAGCCGGACAGGCAATCACCCCAGTGGTGCGCGAGGTTGCTAGCGCGGTGGTCGCCAGCGGTTCCGCCCTGCCTGATACGACTGCAGGCGCGGACACGCCGGAGAGGTGAGCGGCGGTTCAGGGGCCGTCCAGCGCATCGTCTGATGTCGAGTTGTGGGGCGCGTCCTGCACCCACTTCTCTTTCAGAGTATATTTATGCATTTGTCCATGATTAGGGATTAAATGGTTCTAAACATGTGGAAATAGTTAGTTGTAATAACAAGAAATTTAGCTCACCGCTTGTGAAACGTTTAATTATTCGAATGTATCAGCAGAGTTTTTTTGGATAACTCGGTTAATCATCCTAACCAAGATCTATTATTGGATTACAAAAAATATTTGTATTCTGAGTTTTATTCTCAGATTATATCTGAGGGGCTTGCGCTATTCTTTAAATAACTATACTAAACAAAATAAAAAATTTGCATGATTCAGATGAAAAATCTTTCTCAACAATTCCTATTCTACTAACAAGAGTAGACATGCAAAATTTATTTGTTACTCAAGGGAAAACTGTTCCAACTGTTCCTAGATTTCCGCTTGCTCGGTGAATGCCTTGCTATTCTTTTCAGTTCTGGTGACGGTGGTGTGCCACCGGCAATTTACTCTTCACAAGTGTACAATAATGAGTCGCTTGATTTCATTTGACTGGTTTCTATTCTGGTCGCTCGATCACATTTTAACCGGTCGCGGTTGACCAGTTGATCGATCAATATTCAACTTTTAGAAAAGTACTAAAAAGGGGAAATTTGCAAAAATCGTTAAAGTTCATGAATTCAAAAATGGTCACAAATTTTTAAGAAAGTTCATGAATTTGAAAACAGTTCATCAAAATTTAAAAACTTCAAAAAATTGAAAAATCATCAAATTTGAAAATAAGTTTATCGAATAAGAAAAAAATCATTGAATTTGAAAAGGTTCATTGGATTTTTTTAAAAATCATCAATTTAGAAAAAGAGTTCATCAAATTTGAAAAAAGTTCATCAATTTTAAAAAAATCACACATTTAGGAAAAACAAAAAATAAACGAGTAACAAAAAAATAAAAAATAAATATGTAGAAACTCAGGTGGACAATATATAAAAAAACAAACAGAGAAAGAATGAGCCGTCACGCTAAAAGACCTAGAGTACGGGGGGTGCGCCCTGTACAGAATGGCCTTTAAGCATCGCCTTAAGCACCGTATAGAAAATGCCTCATCATCCATAGGGATCAGCCAATAGGGATGGACCAACGACTTCTCTTTCCTTTCTTCCTCCACGCAAACTCGCTTGTAATCGACCTCTATACTTGTGTGTGAGAAATACAAAAGAGGGACTAGATATGTATAGCCAACACCTGGTATCAGAGACCTACCTCCACCCTTCCTCTCCGCTCGCACACTGGAAAGCCACAGTCGGAAGAAACCTCACGAGGCGTCATCTCCAACATGGATCCCAAGCTCCGCGCCTACTTCAAGCAAATGAACAATGACACAACCACCTGCTTCAACACCATCCTCAAGGCGCTAGTAGTGCAAACCTCCCGGATCGATGACCTAGCCATTTGGAAGCCAGATCTAGAGGCTCGCTTTGTCACGCTCGAGTCCATAGTAAAAGAGTACACAATTATCAAGAATATGAGTACAAAAATAGAAACTGGCCTCATGGACAAGGAGAACGCCTTTAGTGTCGCGGTTCTTGCATTATCTCATTAACAAATGTCCCAAGTTGCCTCAGTAAAAGAGGAACATTACTTAGAGATGTCAAATCATTCAAAAGAAAAGAATAAAGGAAGGCTAGAGTGCCCGCTTCACTGCTCTTTGGGAAAGTATCGGGTCCTTCTTGCAAGCACATTCAGAAAAAATTGAACAATCTCGCGAGTCTGCACTGATGGAAAAATGAAAATTCCGTGCATTAGATAGAAATTTACATAAGTGTAAGGGCATATTTATCCCTAAGTGGTTTTGATGATTGATGACAATACATTTGCGGACTAATCATGTGCATTGAGCATTTCAGATATCTCATGGTTAGGCACAAGACGATTCGTTGCCCCTCGGAGTCTAGTGAAGACGGAGTTTCCCCTACGGTTTTTTTCGGTGGATTTGAGTCGTAGGAAAGCCGTACTATTAAGAGGGGGTCCGCTTTGGAAAGGTTTGGATGAAATCATCACGTACACGTTTGTTCCTTTTGCACCACCTTTCCTTAACTCTTTGGATCATCCTTCGTTTTTTTCGTGTCTCTGCAAAATGAAGGACTCCTAGTGTTGTTGTGCTAGGGCATGCGGTAGTACTGCTCTTTGGAGCGGTAGTACCGCAGGCCCTTGCGGTAGTACCGGCCAGGGGCGCGGTAGTACCGCAGGTCCTTACGGTAGTACCGCTCCATGGGCGCGGTGGTACCGTGGGCTCAGGCCAGGCACAACAGCACGAGCGGATGTAGGAGCGGATGTAATTTTTTTACATCCGTGCCCTACACGGTAGTACCGCTCCAGGTTTGCGGTAGTACCGCGTCGGATTTTTGCACAGATCGAAACTCAGCGGAAGTAGTCACCGATGTAATTTTTTATGTCCATGCCTTCCCAGCCTAGACAATCCCTACATTGCGGTAGTACCACAAGGGGGAGCGGTAGTACCGCTTCGGCAGTTCTACTGCTCTTTGCTTCAACGCATTAGGGTTCGTCTAGCCCCTGCCGCACATACGGTAGTACCGCGGTGCCCCGTGGTAGTACCGCAAGCCCTTGCGGTAGTACCGCATGTCCGGTGCGGTAGTACCGCAAGTCGCGGGCTGAGTAAGTGGATAACGGTTGGATTTGTCCTACCACTATAAAAGGGGGGTCTTCTTCACCGAGTTGACTACCTCTTCCATCCCCAAGCTCCATTAATGCTCTAAGCTCCATTTTCGCCCGATCTTTCTCCCTAGCAAATCAAACTTGTTGATTCTCTAGGGATCGGTTGAGAAGGCCCCGATCTACATTTCCATCAAGAGAAATTTGATTCCCCCCATCAATCCCTTGCGGATCTTGTTACTCTTGGGTGTTTGAGCACCCTAGACGGTTGAGATCACCACGGAGCCATATTCCATTGTGGTGAAGCTTCGTGGTGTCATTGGGAGCCTCCAATTAAGTTGTGGGGATTGCCCCAACCTTGTTTGTAAAGGTTCGATCGCCGCCTCCAAGGGCACCAATAGTGGAATCATGGCATCTCGCATTGTGTGAGGGCGTGAGTAGAATACGGTGGCCCTAGTGGCTTCTTGGGGAGCATTGTGCCTCCACACCGCTCCAACGGAGACGTACTTCCCCTCAAAAGGAAGGAACTTCGGTAACACATCCTCGTCTTCATCGGCTCCACTCTTGGTTATCTCGTACCTTTACTTGTGCAAGCTTATATTGTGTTGCATCCTTTGCTTGCTTGTGTGCTTGTTGTTGTTGCATCATATAGGTTGCTCACCTAGTTGCATATCTAGACAACCTACTTTGATGCAAAGTTTAAATTGGTAAAGAATAGCTACAAATTGTTAGTTGCCTATTCACCCCCCCCCTCTAGTCAACTATATCAATCCTTTCAATAAGGATATAGCAACAAAAGTCGACGAATTTGATATATTGAACCCTTCATAGCTAGTGGGAAAAAATAGAGACCACTACTAGGAAAACCCTTACCGGTAGCGTTGGTTTTTTGGCTATTAGTAGCGCGGGCAGGCACGCTACTGCTACGGCGCTACAGCTATTTTTTAGCAGTAGCGCTTGTTTGAACTAGCGCTACTGCTATCTATATCTAGTAGTAGCGCGCCTCTGTCCATCGCTACTGCTAATACTAGTAGCGTGCCTCTACAACCAACGCTACTGGTAAGGCAGCGCTGCTACTACTCCAATACCCCACGCTACTACTAGTATTTTCTTTTTTTTATGTTGCTGTATTCGTATTTTTACAGGTTTTATACAATTAAAACATACACATACACTGAAACTATATTAAAAAGGAATGTCTCATCATCATCATCGAAGTGGTACAACATAGTCTCATCATATCAACATAGTCTCAACACAAATGATGTCGATCTCATCATCATCTCGAAATAGCGATACAAGTTAATGGTCACATGTCTCTTACATTGTCACCGTAGACACATGTTTCATCATCTCCCTAAACTATGACATACGAGATAAGAGCGATCACGATGATCAAAAGCGGTATTATGTAGTAGTTTTTGCAGCGGCGCTGGTTCTGAATCCCGTGTTGTGCTATGAATCGCAAGTAACTAGCTTCGGCTTCCGCTCTGCTATCAGACCCTTTCTGGCTTCCGCCGGAGAAGCCAGAGACTTGGGCCTGACACTCTGGCCACTCATCATACACACCCGGAACATGCCCTACATACACGGCATACCACGTCCTCGCCATCGTTGATCTATATACCTGTCAGAGATGCACACACACACACACACACACACACACATACACACATATATATCATGAAGCGAATTCGACGAAACAGTTATGAAATAGAAGCAACATATATAGTAAACATAGTTAACAAATTTCATCGTACCGAAAGTAATTAACTAGAGCGCGGCACCATACATCTAATAGTTTCGTCGTACTGAGAGATTCCAAGTTTCGTCGTACAGAAAGTAACAAGTAACTAAACAGACACATTGTTTTTAAGCAGTGCACTCTTCCCATCTGTCCATATCCGGATGGGTGCACCCAAGCTTAGTGAAAGGCGTCATGTCCTGACGATGTAGGGCAATGCGGGTTCGAACGTCAGCTCGCGATATTGGGCTGCCGTAGAACATCTCATTCTCTTCGAGGACATCTTTCATGATGATGGACGCAATTTCCTGCTGGATCCGGTAGAAATCATTTCGAATTTGATTATCCGGCACGGCTCCAAAGGCTTCGGCCCATCTCTGGATATGGGTATCGGATGAAGATTTCATGCAAAGTGATTGCACATCCCTTCTGTACTCCATCATTAGATGGATGACGTAGAATCCATCATTGTCACTTCTTGCCGGTTGCTGGATGCAACAGAAGTCAGTCTTGTGGCCGAAACAAAGCCCGGCCTTTTTTTTTGCATTGGATGTAGCCACCCCGCATGCTGAAGCCCAGCATAGCTCTGTCCAGAACATACTTTATGTGTGTGTAATCTTTCTTCTGTATGTTCTTCGACGGGTCCAAATATAGAGCGCGGGAGTAACGCGGGTAAAGAACGATGAGAACGGCACGACACCCCCCGCTGCACAAAATACACGATCAAGTTAGCCTCCATGCGTGCAAAGTAACTATTGAAATGCACGTATGTGTTATAGTGCTATCCACAGATGACTTACCTGGGATGATAAGGTAGGAGAATCGTTTCTTTGTCCTTATTGCTGACCAAGAATTCTTTGATGTACTGACTCGCATATTGACGGTTGGCGTCGTTGATTGACAAGAAGCCCTCATGCATGTAGTATGGGTCCGCGACCGCAAGACCGGTGACTTGCTCTCTCCTGACGATGTAGTTCATGTGCAGCGCATATAGGCGAACGAACGTAAAATCGAGTGTCCTCATTTGAAACATCTGGAAGATGTAATCAAACCTCAGGAAGAAGAGGTCCGCGGGGCATGTGTGGACATACATCTTGCAACTGTTCGGCACATGAACCGTATAAAGTGGGTATCCTAGATCATCCGAGGCGAGGAGGCTTCTCTCTGTCGAAAGCACATGGTCATGGAGTCTCCTGAGATCCCCTGCTATGGCAGCTAGTGCATTCGCCGGTACCATTGGCTCTCCCGCGACATGGATTAATGGCGCATGTTTCATCGGTACACGGTCAACCTTGGTCGAAGGCGGCTGGCTGCTAGAACCAACATTGCCAGCTTTATTGGATTTTCTCGCCGCCGGTCTCATCCTCTGCTTCTTCTTGGTGGGCTCAGGTGCTGGTGGGTCTGTCAGACCCTCCCTGAGCACCACTCCTAGTGTTGTCGGGCTCAGCATTGGACGACTCTGGCTAATTCGTTGAGCTTGGGTGGAGCCGGCATCTGGAGGCGTGTCCTGCGAGGATTGCATGAACAAAGACTTCTTGCACTCCCGAGGACGTTCCAGCTCTGGTACATGCATCTCATATTCATATGGTTGACTCATTGTTACTTCGTTGTCAAAGGCAGTATTGAAATACTGGTTAGGGTCATCGGCCTCCTCCATGTCATCATCCATATCCTCTTCCATGGGGTAGATGGCATCATCTGCCAGAACGGTTGGCCCTCCTTCCTCATGGGGTAGATGGCATCATCTCAGCAAGCAGCACAGACGATGGTTGTACTTGTGTAGGTGGTGTTGTGGTTGTTGGGGAACGTAGTAATTTCAAAAAAATTCCTACGCACATGCAAGATCATGGTGATGCATAGCAACGAGAGGGGAGAGTGTGTCCACGTACCCTCGTAGACCGAAAGCGGAAACGTTAGCACAACGCGGTTGATGTAGTCGTACATCATCACGATCCGACCAATCAAGTACCGAACGCACGGCACCTCCGAGTTCAGCACACGTTCAACTCGATGACGTCCCTCGAACTCTGATCCAGCCGAGCTTTGAGGGAGAGTTCCATCAGTACGACGGCGTGGTGACGATGATGATGTTCTACCGACGCAGGGCTTCGCCCAAGCACCGCTACGATATGACCGAGGTGGATTATGGTGGATGGGGGCACCGCACACGGCTAAGAGATCCAAGGGATCAATTGTTGTGTCTCTAGGGGGTGCCTCCCTCCCCGTATATAAAGGAGTGGAGGAGGGGGAGGGGGCCGGCCACCCTTGGCGCGCCCCATGAGGAGTCCTACTCCCACCGGGAGTAGGACTCTCCCCCCTTCCATGTTGGAGTAGGAGAGGAGAGGGAAGGAGAGAGAGGGGGAAAGGAAAGGGGGGCGCCGCCCCCCTCCTTTTCCAATTCGGACCTGGGGGGGAGGGGCGCGTGGCTGCCCCTTGGCCGCCTCTCCTCTTCCACCACTTGGGCCCATGAGGCCCAATAACCTCCGGGGGGTTCCGGTAACCCCCCGGTACTCCGGTATATATCCGATAACCCCCGGAACCATTCCGGTGTCCGAATATAGTCGTCCAATATATCAATCTTCATGTCTCGACCATTTCGAGACTCCTCGTTATGTCCGTCATCACATCCGGGACTCTGAACTACCTTCGGTACATCAAAACACATAAACTCATAATATAACCGTCATCGAACTTTAAGCGTGCGGACCCTACGGGTTCGAGAACTATGTAGACATGACCGAGACACATCTCCGGTCAATAACTAATAGCGGAACCTGGATGCTCATATTGGCTCCCACATATTCTACGAAGATCTTTATCGGTCAAACCGCATAACAACATACGTTGTTCCCTTTGTCATCGGTATGTTACTTGCCCAAGATTCGATCGTCGGTATCTCAATACCTAGTTCAATCTCGTTACCGGCAAGTCTCTTTACTCGTTCCGTAATACATCATCCCGCAACTAACTCATTAGTTTCAATGCTTGCAAGGCTTAAGTGATGTGCATTACCGAGTGGGCCCAGAGATACCTCTCCGACAATCGGAGTGACAAATCCTAATCTCGAAATACGCCAACCCAACAAGTACCTTTGGAGACACCTGTAGAGCACCTTTATAATCACCCAGTTATGTTGTGACGTTTGGTAGCACACAAAGTGTTCCTCCGGTAAACGGGAGTTGCATAATCTCATAGTCATAGGAACATGTATAAGTCATGAAGAAAGCAATAGCAACATACTAAATGATCAAGTGCTAAGCTAACGGAATGGATCAAGTCAATCACATCACTCTCCTAATGATGTGATCCCGTTAATCAAATGACAACTCTTTGTCTGTAGCTAGGAAACATAACCATCTTTGATCAACGAGCTAGTCAAGTAGAGGCATACTAGTGACACTCTGTTTGTCTATGTATTCACACATGTATCATGTTTCCGGTTAATACAATTCTAGCATGAATAATAAACATTTATCATGATATAAGGAAATAAATAATAACTTTATTATTGCCTCTAGGGCATATTTCCTTCAGTCTCCCACTTGCACTAGAGTCAATAATCTAGATTACACAGTAATGATTCTAACACCCGTGGAGCCTTGGTGTTGATCATGTTTTGCTCGTGGAAGAGGCTTAGTCAACGGGTCACCAACATTCAGATCCGTATGTATCTTGAAAATCTCTAAGTCTCCCACCTGGACTTGATCCCGGATGGAGTTGAAGCGTCTCTTGATGTGCTTGGTTCTCTTGTGAAATCTGGATTCCTTTGCCAAAGCAATTGCACCAGTATTGTCACAAAAGATTTTCATTGGACCCGATGCACTAGGTATGACACCTAGATCAGATATGAACTCCTTCATCCAGACTCCTTCATTTGCTGCTTCCGAAGCAGCTATGTACTCCGCTTCACATGTAGATCCCTCTACGACGCTTTGTTTAGAACTGCACCAACTGACAGCTCCACCGTTCAATAAAAACACGTATCCGGTTTGCGATTTATAATCGTCCGGATCAGTGTCAAAGCTTGCATCGACGTAACCATTTACGACGAGCTCTTTGTCACCTCCATAAACGAGAAACATATCCTTAGTCCTTTTCAGGTATTTCAGGATGTTCTTGACCACTGTCCAGTGATCCACTCCTGGATTACTTTGGTACCTCCCTGCTAAACTAATAGCAAGGCACACATCAGGTCTGGTACACAGCATTGCATACATGATAGAGCCTATGGCTGAAGCATAGGGAACATCTTTCATTTTCTCTCTATCTTCTGCAGTGGTCGGGCATTGAGTCTTACTCAACTTCACACCTTGTAACACAGGAAAGAACCCTTTCTTTGCTTGATCCATTTTGAACTTCTTCAAAACTTTGTCAAGGTATGTGCTTTGTGAAAGTCCTATTAAGCGTCTTGATCTATCTCTATAGATCTTGATGCCCAATATATAAGCAGCTTCACTGAGGTCCTTCATTGAAAAACTCTTATTCAAATATCCCTTTATGCTATCCAAAAATTCTATATCATTTCCGATCAATAATATGTCATCCACATATGATATCAGAAATGCTACAGAGCTCCCACTCACTTTCTTGTAAATATAGGCTTCTCCAAAAGTCTGTATAAAACCATATGCTTTGATCACACTATCAAAATGTTTATTCCAACTCCGAGAGGCTTGCACCAGTCCATAAATGGATCGCTGGAGCTTGCACACTTTGTTAGCTCCCTTTGGATCGACAAAACCTTCCGGTTGCATCATATACAACTCTTCTTCTAGAAATCCATTCAGGAATGCAGTTTTGACATCCATTTCCATAATCATAAAATGCGGCAATTGCTAACATGATTTGGACAGACTTAAGCATCGCTATGGGTGAGAAGGTCTCATCGTAGTCAATCCCTTGAACTTGTCGAAAACCTTTTGCAACAAGTCGAGCTTTATAGACAGTAACATTATCGTCAGCGCCAGTCTTCTTCTTGAAGATCCATTTATTCTCGATGGCTTGCCGATCATCGGGCAAGTCAACCAAAGTCCACACTTTGTTCTCATACATGGATCCCATCTCAGATTTCATGGCCTCAAGCCATTTTGCGGAATCTGGGCTCACCATCGCTTCTTCATAGTTCGTAGGTTCGTCATGGTCTAGTAACATAACCTCCAGAACAGGATTACCGTACCACTCTGGTGCCGATCTTACTCTGGTTGACCTACGAGGTTCAGTAATAACTTGATCTGAAGTTTCATGATCATCATCATTAATTTCCTCACTAATTGGTGTAGACGTCACAGGAACCGGTTTCTGTGATGAAATACTTTCCAATAAGGGAGCAGGTACTGTTACCTCATCAAGTTCTACTTTCCTCCCACTCACTTCTTTCGAGAGAAACTCCTTCTCTAGAAAGGATCCATTCTTGGCAACGAATGTCTTGCCTTCAGATCTGTGATAGAAGGTGTACCCAACAGTTTCCTTTGGGTATCCTATGAAGACACATTTCTCCGACTTGGGTTCGAGCTTATCAGGTTGAAGCTTTTTCACATAACCATCGCAGCCCCAAACTTTAAGAAACGACAACTTTGGTTTCTTGCCAAACCACAGTTCATAAGGCATCGTCTCAACGGATTTTGATGGTGCCCTATTTAACGTGAATGCGGCCGTCTCTAAAGCATAACCCCAAAACGATAGCGGTAAATCAGTAAGAGACATCATAGATCGCACCATATCTAGTAAAGTACGATTACGACATTCGGACACACCATTACGCTGTGGTGTTCCGGGTGGCGTGAGTTGCGAAAATATTCCGCATTGTTTCAAATGTAGACCAAACTCGTAACTCAAATATTCTCCTCCACGATCAGATCGTAGAAACTTTATTTTCTTGTTACGATGATTTTCAACTTCACTCTGAAATTCTTTGAACTTTTCAAATGTTTCAGACTTATGTTTCATGAAGTAGATATACCCATATCTGCTTAAATCATCTGTGAAGGTGAGAAAATAACGATACCCGCCGCGAGCTTCAACATTCATTGGACCACATACATCAGTATGTATGATCTCCAACAAATCAGTTGCTCGCTCCATAGTTCCGGAGAACGGTGTTTTAGTCATCTTGCCCATGAGGCATGGTTCGCAAGTACCAAGTGATTCATAATCAAGTGATTCCAAAAGTCTATCAGTATGGAGTTTCTTCATGCGCTTTACACCAATATGAACCAAACGGCAGTGCCACAAATAAGTTGCACTATCATTATCAACTCTGCATCTTTTGGCTTCAACATTATGAATATGTGTACCATTACTATCGAGATTCATTAAGAATAGACCACTCTTCAAGGGTGCATGACCATAAAAGATATTACTCATATAAATAGAACAACCATTATTCTCTGATTTAAATGAATAACCGTCTCGCATCAAACAAGATCCAGATATAATGTTCATGCTCAACGCTGGCACCAAATAACAATTATTAAGGTCTAATACTAATCCCGAAGGTAGATGTAGAGGTAGCGTGCCGACAGCGATCACATCGACTTTGGAACCGTTTCCCACGCGCATCATCACCTCGTCCTTAGCCAGTGTCCGCTTAATCCGTAGTCCCTGTTTTGAGTTGCAAATATTAGCAACAGAACCAGTATCAAATACCCAGGTGCTACTGCGAGCTCTGGTAAGGTACACATCAATAACATGTATATCACATATACCTTTGTTCACCTTGCCATCCTTCTTATCCGTCAAATACTTGGGGCAGTTCTGCTTCCAGTGACCAGTCTGCTTGCAGTAGAAGCACTCAGTCTCAGGCTTAGGTCCAGACTTGGGTTTCTTCTCCTGAGCAGCAACTTGTTTGCTGTTCTTCTTGAAGTTCCCCTTCTTCTTCCCTTTGCCCTTTTTCTTGAAACTGGTGGTCTTATTGACCATCAACACTTGATGCTCTTTCTTGATTTCTACCTCCGCAGCCTTTAGCATTGCGAAGAGCTCGGGAATCGTCCTATCCATCCCTTGCATGTTATAGTTCATCACGAAGCTCTTGTAGCTTGGTGGCAGTGATTGAAGAATTCTGTCAATGACGCTATCATCCGGAAGATTAACTCCCAGTTGAATCAAGTGATTGTTATACCTAGACATTCTGAGTATATGCTCACTGACAGAACTATTCTCCTCCATATCTTGCAGCTGTAGAACTTATTGGAGACTTCATATCTCTCAATCTGGGCATTTGCTTGAAATATTAACTTCAACTCCTGGAACATCTCATATGCTCCATGACGTTCAAAACGTCGTTGAAGTCCCGGTTCTAAGCCGTAAAGCATGGCACACTGAACTATCGAGTAGTCATCAGCTTTGCTCTGCCAGACGTTCATAACATCTGGTGTTGCTCCTGCAGCAGGTTTGGCACCTAGCGGTGCTTCCAGGACGTAATTCTTCTGTGCAGCAATGAGGATAATCCTCAAGTTACGGACCCAGTCCGTGTAATTTCTACCATCATCTTTCAACTTTGCTTTCTCAAGGAACGCATTAAAATTCAACGGAACAACAGCACGAGCCATCTATCTACAACAAACATAGACATGCAAAACACTATCAGGTACTAAGTTCATGATACATTTAAGTTCAATTAATCATATTACTTAAGAACTCCCACTTAGATAGACATCCCTCTAATCATCTAAGTGATCACGTGATCCAAATCAACTAAACCATAACCGATCATCACGTGAAATGGAGTAGTTTTCACTGGTGAACATCACTATGTTGATCATATCTACTATATGATTCACGCTCGACCTTTTGGTCTCAGTGTTCCGAGGCCATATCTGCATATGCTAGGCCCGTCAAGTTTAACATGAGTATTCTGCGTGTGCAAAACTTGCTTGCACCCGTTGTAGATGGACGTAGAGCTTATCACACCCGATCATCACGTGGTGTCTGGGCACGATGAACTTTGGCAACGGTGCATACTCAGGGAGAACACTTTTATCTTGAAATTTAGTGAGAGATCATCTTATAATGCTACCGTCAATCAAAGCAAGATAAGATGCATAAAAGATAAACATCACATGCAATCAATATAAGTGATATGATATGGCCATCATCATCTTGTGCTTGTGATCTCCATCTCCGAAGCACCGTCATGATCACCATCATCACCGGCGCGACACCTTGATCTCCATAGTAGCATCGTTGTCGTCTCGCCAACTATTCCTTCTACGACTATCGCTACCGCTTAGTGATGAAGTAAAGCAATTACAGGGCGATTGCATAGCATACAATAAAGCGACAACCATATGGCTCCTGCCAGTTGCCGATAAATCGGTTACAAAACATGATCATCTCATACAATAAAATATAGCATCATGTCTTGACCATATCAAATCACATCATGCCCTGCAAAAACAAGTTAGACGCCCTCTACTTTGTTGTTGCAAGTTTTACGTGGCTGCTACGGGCTGAGCAAGAATCGTTCTTACCTACGCATCAAAAACCACAACGATAGTTCGTCAAGTTAGTGTTGTTTTAACCTTCTCAAGGACCGGGCGTAGCCACACTCGGTTCAACTAAAGTTGGAGAAACTGACACCCGCCAGCCACCTGTGTGCAAAGCACGTCGGTAGAACCAGTCACGCGTAAGCGTACGCGTAATGTCGGTCCGGGCCGCTTCATCCAACAATACCGCCGAACCAAAGTGTGACATGCTGGTAAGCAGTATGACTTGTATCGCCCACAACTCACTTGTGTTCTACTCGTGCATATAACATCAACGCATAAAACCTGGCTCTACTGACACTGTCGGCGAACGTAGTAATTTCAAAAAAAATCCTACACACACGCAAGATCATGGTGATGCATAGCAACGAGAGGGGAGAGTGTGTCCACGTACCCTCGTAGACCGAAAGCGGAAGCGTTAGCACAACGCGGTTCATGTAGTCGTACGTCTTCACGATCCGACCGATCAAGTACCGAACGCACGGCACCTCCGAGTTCAGCACACGTTCAAATCGATGACGTCCCTCGAACTCCAATCCAGCCGAGCTTTGAGGGAGAGTGGTGACGATGATGATGTTCTACCGACGCAGGGCTTCGCCTAAGCACCGCTACGATATGACCGAGGTGGATTATGGTGGAGGGGGGCACCGCACACGGCTAAGAGATCCAAGGGATCAATTGTTGTGTCTCTAGGGGTGCCTCCCTCCCCGTATATAAAGGAGTGGAGGAGGGGGAGGGGGCCGGCCACCCTTGGCGCGCCCCATGAGGAGTCCTACTCCCATCGGGAGTAGGACTCCCCCCTTCCATGTTGGAGTAGGAGAGGAGAGGGAAGGAGAGAGAGGGGGAAAGGAAAGGGGGGCGCCGCCCCCCTCCTTGTCCAAATCGGACTTGGGAGGGAGGGGTGCGCCGCCTCTCCTCTTCCACCACTTGGGCCCATGAGGCCCAATAACCTCCGGGGGGTTCCGGTAACCCCCCGGTACTCCGGTATATATCCGATAACCCCCGGAACCATTCCGGTGTCGGAATATAGTCGTCCAATATATCAATCTTCAAGTCTCGACCATTTCAAGACTCCTCGTTATGTCTGTGATCACATCCGGGACTCCAAACTACCTTCGGTACATCAAAACACATAAACTCATAATATAACCATCATCGAACTTTAAGCGTGCGGACCCTACGGCTTCGAGAACTATGTAGACATGACCGAGACATGTCTCCGGTCAATAACCAATAGCGGAACCTGGATGCTCATATTGGCTCCCACATATTCTACGAAGATCTTTATAGGTCAAACCGCATAACAACATACGTTGTTCCCTTTGTCATCGGTATGTTACTTGCCCGAGATTCGATCGTCGGTATCTCAATACCTAGTTCAATCTCGTTACCGGCAAGTCTCTTTACTCGTTCCGTAATACATCATCCCGCAACTAACTCATTAGTTGCAATGCTTGCAAGGCTTAAGTGATGTGCATTACCGAGTGGGCCCAGAGATACCTCTCCGACAATCGGAGTGACAAATCCTAATCTCGAAATACGCCAACCCAACAAGTACCTTTGGAGACACCTGTAGAGCACCTTTATAATCACCCAGTTACGTTGTGACGTTTGGTAGCACACAAAGTGTTCCTCCGGTAAACGGGAGTTGCATAATCTCATAGTCATAGGAACATGTATAAGTCATGAAGAAAGCAATAGCAACATACTAAACGATCAAGTGCTAAGCTAACGGAATGGGTCAAATCAATCACATCATTCTCCTAATGATGTGATCCCGTTAATCAAATGACAACTCTTTGTCTGTAGCTAGGAAACATAACCATCTCTGATCAACGAGCTAGTCAAGTAGAGGCATACTAGTGACACTCTGTTTGTCTATGTATTCACACATGTATCATGTTTCCGGTTAATACAATTCTAGCATGAATAATAAACATTTATCATGATATAAGGAAATAAATAATAACTTTATTATTGCCTCTAGGGCATATTTCCTTCAGTGGTCATACCTTCCTGAGGTCCCGTTGGTGTGCTCCCGGCCACCTCGACACGAAGAAGATTTTTCGGCCACATGATCGGCCAATTTTTGCATTGGCCAAGCTGCGTGGGGGTCTCGTCATCTTCTCCATCGGTTTGTATCGGATGAGGGAAACCCTCGTAGCCCGCTTTCACACTCGCCACGGAGACCCTTAAGGCGTTATCAGGCATCTGCCGGCGGTGAAACAATCGATCCTTAGGCTTGACTATAGTACCCTTCCCCACATCCACCAACCCGCCCTTCATGTGGTAAAGGAGGGTGCACGGAGTGCAGTCGGCCTAGAAAGACATATGCGTGCGGCGTCAGAGATCCAAAAAGAACGGCAACTGAAGATTAATTAATTAGTTGAGTTGATGAAGGTGCGACGCGTATTTACCGTGAGGGCGTCAAGCTCAGCCAATGTCGATGGCCCGACATTCAAGCCAGAGACGAAGCTAGGACTGCTGTGAGAGCTGGGTGCAGGAGCAGGTGCTGGGGGAGATGCGGGTGTAGTTGCCATACTAGGTACGGGTATGGGTGCGGTGTTCATTGAGTTGCTCCCGGTGAAGCTGGGCATGGGAAAATCACTTGGTGGCGCGTTTGGATTTTGTTGCACCCATGTGACCACTGTTGGAATCAAGCTTATAAAGACAGCCACCATATCATCTCTACAGGCAGCGATTATCTCAGCTTTGGTCTCAGCTTTTGCTTTCTCCATCGACCGCGCCACCTTCTCGTCGATAGTCACTTGACTGAACTTCTTTCTCTGTCTTTTGGCCTCGGGGTCCTCGTTATAATAGTACTTCCACGTGGCGCCATCCCCGCTGCCGTGCACACGTCCATATTGCGGCCGCTGGCTGGGCGGGTGTCCCATCACTATGTTCATGGCCCGGTTGAAAGGAGTGTCCCACTTGTACTTCGCCGACGACTAAGTCGATTGAGTCGACGAGTCGCTTTCGGCCGCAAGCTTGTGTTGCTCTCTCTGCAAAATGGACCGTGAATCATTTACGAATGCGACTAGAATGTAGTAGACTTCATTGATTAGAAGCTAATATGTAAGGTGGTAAAAGGATAATTACCAGTATTCTCATGAATTTCCTAGTCGGTCCGTCGGTGAAGAAAATCTTTTTTTTTGGGTCCCAAGAGAATCGGGCCCTGATGAAGTCGTGCTCCTGCTGGTTGGTGAACTCAGCCAATGGGTCTGGGATCCCCTGACATTCATGTTCTGCGTCCTCCTTAGCCCACACGGGCCTCTTTCCCGTGTAACCACGACTTCCAAGGCGGTGGTTCCCCATGTTCTTTGCCTGCAGCTGCTTGCCTCTCTCCGACCTGGCCTTGGCAGCTTCTTCATTGCAAGTCTCCTTGAACTTTTCAAAGTCCTCTATCATAATTTTCGGATTGTCTGCAACAATCTCGGCGTAGGTTTCATGGTCTACTTCAATCGCCTTTTTCACCCTAGTTTTCCAAGCGCTAAATGTGTTGCTGAACTTCCCTAGGGCTTTGTTGTTGATTTTTTTCATGGCATCATCATCCCATGGGTCGACATCGTCATTCCGACCGGGGAACAGGAATCTTGCGTGCAACCTAGTTAGGAGCAGCTTCTTCAAATTTTCATTCTCCCGTATTTTCATAGTGTTGATGTTAGCTGTATCCCGTAGGATGCATGCTAGTTGGTTGCCGTAACACGCTGCCACTTCCCGCGGCTCTATTGGCTCGAACTCGCCAGGGTGCACCGCCGTGACCACCAGTCTTCCGGTGCTGAGCTCATTTGGGCGTCGTGTCCTCTTTTCCTTCTTTCCCTCACTGGCTTGGGAGGTCCCACCTTCCGTGCTGTAGTTAGCAACATCATCAGCGCCAGTCTCAGTGCCGGTGTCGTTGGTGGCATTAGTGTCGGCGCCCGCGCCACCACCGTCGTCATCCGTCATGACAAGGGGGTCCTAACACCCAGCTTGCTGTCTCTCCTGATCCGCCAAAAAGTCGAGGTAGGCATGTGCTCGACCTAATTGGGACTGAGAACCTCCGGCCTCATCGGTGTCGGTCATGTTTCCTAGGGTTCAATGTCGTAGTCGTTTAATTATCGAGCTTTATATAATAAAGTGAATAATGAAAAAAAAAAGTGACCTTTGTTTTGCCGGAAATGTCGTTTCATTCCCATCGCGAAAAATCTCGAGCACTCGATATGTCCAACTTTCTAGCACAAGTCATGCCGAAATTCACGGAAAATTTCGGCATGAACTTTGCTAGAAAGTGCACATATAGAGGGCCTGAAATTTGCCGGAATGGAAATGAATCAACATTTCCGGCAAAACATAGGTCACTCGCAATCGATTTCCCTGCAAATGACAATAAGCACTATGTGCTGAAGTAGCATTTCACTAACAAGTGTGAGCATGAGCATACTCATCTGCATGTCAAGTGATGTGTGTCATCACACATGCATGCTATTGCTCATCATTCTCTGATTAGAAACAAGCAGAGACATAGTAGCAGTAACATAAGCTAATTAAAAATCCTCATTTAAAAATCTAAACTAAACTACCATTAAAAATGCTCATTTTCAAAATGGACAGCAACATATTAGCATTGCTGCCAATACAACAACTACTTGTGGCTTAGTTAGCAAAGCTAGAGATGAAGCATTGCTGCCAGTACATATCAGTGAGAGATATTGCTGCCAATATCAATGAATGAAGCATTGTTCTTGCAATTTTCTCCAATGCCAAAATGGCTCACCTCTGGTCACTACCAAATTGAAACAGGCAAAAACATCTACCAATTGATCCCAAGCTAGAGATAATTAACACCAACATAAACTAACAAATGCTACTGCTCATGAACTCAATTTGGACCCCTACATAGAAAAAATTGGCCCTAATTTAAGAACAGGGCGAAAGGAAGGGGTGGCTCACTACGCGTCGGGGTCTGATATGTCTCCAACGTATCTATAATTTATGAAGTATTCATGCTATTATATTATCTGTTTTGGATGTTTATGGGCTTTATTAAACACTTTTATATTATTTTTGGGACTAACCTATTAACCCAGAGCCCAGTGCCAGTTTCTGTTTTTTCCCTTGTTTCAGTGTTTCGCAGAAAAGGAATATCAAACGGAGGCCAAACGGAATGAAACCTTCGGGAGCGTGACTTTTGGAACGAACGTGATCCAGGAGACTTGGAGTTGAAGTCAAGGAAGCTTCGAGGTGGCCATGAGGCAGGGAGGCACGCCTGCCCCCCTGGGCGCGCCCCCACCCTCGTGGGCCCCTTGTGGCTCCCCTGACCGACTTCTTTCACCTATATATATCCATATACCCTAAAACCATCGGGGAACAGAATAGATCGGGAGTTCCGCCGCCGCAAGCCTCTGTAGCCACCAAAAACCAATCGGGACCCTGTTCCGGCACCCTGCCGGAGGGGGATCCCTCACCGGTGGCCATCTTCATCATCCCGGCGCTCTCCATGACGAGGAGGGAGTAGTTCACCCTCGGGGCTGAGGGTATGTACCAGTAGCTATGTGTTTGATCTCTCTCTCTCTCGTCTTCTTGAGATGATACGATCTTGATGTATCACGAGCTTTGCTATCATAGTTGGATCTTATGATGTTTCTCCCCCTCTACTCTCTTGTAATGGATTGAGTTTTCCCTTTGAAGTTATCTTATCAGATTGAGTCTTTAAGGATTTGAGAACACTTGATGTATGTCTTGCATGTGCTTATCTGTGGTGACAATGAGATATCACGTGATCCACTTGATGTATGTTTTGGTGATCAACTTGCGGGTTCCGCTCGTGAACTTATGCATAGGGGTTGGCACACGTTTTCGTCTTGACTCTCCGGTAGAAACTTTGGGGCACTCTTTGAAGTACTTTCGGTTGGTTGAATACATGAATCTGAGATTATGTGATGCATATCGTATAATCATACCCATGGATACTTGAGGTGACATTGGAGTATCTAGGTGACATTAGGGTTTTGGTTGATTTGTATCTTAAGGTGTTATTCTAGTACGAACTCTATGATAGATTGAACGGAAAGAATAGCTTCGTGTTATTTTACTACAGACTCTTGAATAGATCGAGCAGAAAGAATAACTTTGAGGTGGTTTCGTACCCTACCATAATCTCTTCATTTGTTCTCCGCTATTAGTGACTTGGAGTGACTCTTTGTTGCATGTTGAGGGATAGTTATATGATCCAATTATGTTATTATTGTTGAGAGAACTTGCACTAGTGAAAGTATGAACCCTAGGCCTTGTTTCCTAGCATTGCAATACCGTTTGTGCTCACTTTTATCGCTTGCTGCCTTGCTGTTTTTATATTTTGAGACTACAAAAACCTATATCTACCATCCATATCGCACTTGTATCACCATCTCTTCGCCGAACTAGTGCACCTATACAATTTACCATTGTATTGGGTGTGTTGGGGACACAAGAGACTCTTTGTTATTTGGTTGCAGGGTTGCTTGAGAGAGACCATCTTCATCCTACGCCTTGCACGGATTGATAAACCTTAGGTCATCCACTTGAGGGAAATTTGCTACTGTCCTACAAACCTCTGCACTTGGAGGCCCAACAACGTCTACAAGAAGAAGGTTGCGTAGTAGACATCAAGCTCTTTTATGGCGCCGTTGCCGGGGAGGTGAGTGCTTGAAGGTATATCTTTAGATCTTGCAATCGAATCTTTTAGTTTCTTGTTTTATCACTAGTTTAGTCTATAAAAGAAAACTACAAAAAAATGGAATTGAGTTTGCCTCATACGCTTCATCTTTTTAATATCTTTCGTGAGAATGATGGAAAGGATAACTGTGCTCAATTGCTAGAGGAAGAATGCATTAAAATGTTTGGCACTGAATATTTGAATGATGAGCATGATTGCAATGTTGTTAGTATGGATTCTTTGAATACCCATGATGCTAATGATATGCAAAGCCACAAGCTTGGGGAAGCTATGTTTGATGAAGATGATATTTTTTGTCCCCCAAGTTTTGATGATCAAATTTATTATGATGAAAGCATGCCTCCTATTTATGATGATTATATTGATGAAAGTGGGTTTGGAAGAGTGTCAACTTTAGGAAGTAATGATCCCACTATTTTGGAGGATGTTGAATCTTATTGTGATAATTATGAAAGTGAATTTGGAGAGGTCATGACTTTATTTAGTGATGAATCCACTATTTCGGAAGAGATTCCAATTGATTATGAGAATAAAGTTGCTATCTATGATGATTATTGTAATGACATGTATGCTATAAATAATAATTATAACCATGAAACTTGTCATCATGATTTTAGTTTTCAATTGGATTATGTCTCACATGATAATTATTTTGTTGAGTTTGCTCCCACTATTATTCATGAGAATAATTTTGCTTATGTGGAGAGTAGTAAAATTTCTATGCTTGTAGATCATGAAAAGAATGCTTTATGTGATGGTTATATTGTTGAATTCATTCATGATGCTACTGAAAATTATTATGAGGGAGGAACATATGCTTGTAGGAATTGCAATAATACCAAGTTTCCTCGCTATGTGCTTAAAATTTTGAAGTCATGATTGTTTTGCCTTCCTATGCTAGTTGATTAGTGTTCCCATAAGTTGTTTGCTCACAAAATCCCTATGCATAGGAAGTGGGTTTGACTTAAATGTGCTAGTCATGTTCTTCATGATGCTCTCTTTATATTTCAATTCTTATGTCTTATGTGAGCATCATTGAAATCATCATGCCTAGCTAGGGGCGTTAAACGATAGCGCTTGTTGGGAGGCAACCCAATTTTATTTTTAGTTTTTTGCTTTTTGCTCCTGTTTAGCAATAAATAATCTATCTAGCCTCTGGTTAGATGTGGTTTTATGTTTTAATTAGTGTTTGTGCCAAGTTCAACCTATAGGATCTTCTTGGATGATAGCTATTTGATCTTGCTGAAAATTCCAGAAACTTTCTGTTCACGAAAACAATTGTTAACAATTACCAGAACGTGATATAATATTGATTCCAATTTCAGAAGATCAATAAACAAATTATTTAGGTCGTCCTATTTTGGAAGAATTTTTAGAGTTCCAGAAGTTTGCGTTAGTTACAGATTACTACAGACTGTTCTGTTTTTGACAGATTCTGTTTTTAGTGTGTTGTTTGCTTATTTTGATGAATCTATGGCTAGTAAAAGAGTTTATAAACCATAGAGAAGTTGGAATACAGTAAGTTTAACACCAATATAAATAAATAATGAGTTCATTACAGTACCATGAAGTGGTGTTTTCTTTTCTTTCGCTAACGGAGCTTACGAGTTTTCTGTTAAGTTTTGTGTTGTGAAGTTTTCAAGTTTTGGGTAAAGATTCGATGGACTATGGAATAAGGAGTGGCAAGAGCCTAAGCTTGGGGATGCCCAAGGCACTCCAAGGCAATATTCAAGGACAGCCAAGAGCCTAAGCTTGGGGATGCCCCGGAAGGCATCCCCTCTTTCGTCTTCGTTCATCGGTAACTTTACTTGGAGCTATATTTTTATTCACCACATGATATGTGTTTTGCTTGGAGCGTCGTTTTATTTTGTTTTGCTTGCTGTATGAATAAAATACCAAGATCTTAAATTCTTAAATGAGAGAGAGTCTTCACATAGCTACATAATTATTTAACTACTCATTAATCTTCACTTATATCCTTTTGGAGTAGTTTGTCATTTACTCGTGTGCTTCACTTATATCCTATGAGTAGATGGTTGAATGAATTGAATATCATAAATCTTAAATTGTATATGTTTCATATGCTTATCCCATGGGGAGTAATGACTTTACATATAAGAAGTAGAGGTGGTAAATTTATTGAAGGTTAGCAAACATTGTATTGGTCACTTGAACAATTCATAAAAGAATATTGAAGGAAGAGAGATTTCACATATAAATATACTATCTTGGACATCTTTTGTAATTGTGAGCACTCATTAAAATATGACATGCTAAAAGGTTGATGTTGGACAAGGAAGACAACGTAATGGGTTATGTTTTCTTATATCCGAAATAAAGTATATTGTCATGGATCGCCCAACACGTTGAGCTTGCCTTTCCCCCTCATGCTAGCCAAATTTTTTTCACTAAGTAGAGATACTACTTGTGCTTCCAAACATCCCCTAAACCAGTATTGCCATGAGAGTCCACCATACCTACCTATGGATTGAGTAAGATCCTTCAAGTAAGTTGTCATCGGTGCATGCAATAAAAATTTCTCTCTAAATATGTATGATCTTTTAGTGTGGAGAAAATAAGCTTTATACGATCTTGTGATATGGAAGCAATAAAAGCGACGGACTACATAATAAAGGTCCTTATCACAAGTGGCAATATAAAGTGACGTTACCTCGCATTAAGATTTTGTGCATCCAACTATAAAAGCGCATGGCAACCTCTGCTTCCCTCTGCGAATGGCCTATCTTTTATTCTTGTCTTTTACCTTATGCAAGAGTCATGGTGATTTTCACCTTTCCTTTTTTACATTTTATCCTTTGGCAAGCACATTGTGTTGGAAAGATTCTGATATATATATCCAATTGGATGTAAGGCATCATGAGCTATTATTGTTGACATTACCCTTGAGGTAAAAGGTTGGGAGGCGAATCTATAAGCCCTTATCTTTCTCTGTGTCTGATTAAAACTTTGAACTCATAAATATCGCGTGAGTGTTAGCAATTGTGAAAGACTAAATGATAGTTGAGTATGTGGAGTTTGCTAAATCAAAGCTCTGACATAGACTCTTCCTGAAAATAAGATGAATTGTAATTGTTTGATGACTAATAACACGGTTTGTTAGTTTTCAAGAAAGTTTATGATCTATACTTTAACATGTGAATAGCTTGTTACTTGATCATGAGAAGCTTTATGAGATGAGCTACCATTATAATATATAATGATGCTAGAAAAGGTGATTGAAATTATCATTGATCAAACTTGTGCACCTGCTAGCATTCACACTTCATAAATTATTTCTTTTATCATTTACCTACTCGAGGACGAGCAGGAATTAAGCTTGGGGATGCTGATACGTCTCCAATGTATCTATAATTTATGAAGTATTCATGCTATTATATTATCTGTTTTGGATGTTTATGGGCTTTATTAAACATTTTTATATTATTTTTGGGACTAACGTATTAACCCAGAGCCCAGTGCCAGTTTCTGTTTTTTCCCTTGTTTCAGTGTTTCGCAGAAAAGGAATATCAAACGGAGTCCAAACGGAATGAAACCTTTGGGAGCGTGATTTTTGGAACGAACGTGATCCAGGAGACTTGGAGTTGAAGTCAAGGAAGCTTCGAGGTGGCCACGAGGCAGGGAGGCGCGCCTGCCCCCTGGGTGCGCCCCCCACCCTCATGGGCCCCTCGTGGCTCCCCTGACCGACTTCTTTTGCCTATATATATCCATATACCCTAAAACCATCGGGGAACAGAATAGATCGGGAGTTCCGCCGCCGCAAGCCTCTGTAGCCACCAAAAACCAATCGGGACCCTGTTCCGGCACCCTGCCGGAGGGGGGATCCCTCACCGGTGGCCATCTTCATCATCCCGGCGCTCTCCATGACGAGGAGGGAGTAGTTCACCCTCGGGGCTGAGGGTATGTACCAGTAGCTATGTGTTTGATCTCTCTCTCGTCTTCTTGAGATGATACGATCTTGATGTATCGCGAGCTTTGCTATCATAGTTGGATCTTATGATGTTTCTCCCCCTCTACTCTCTTGTAATGGATTGAGTTTTCCCTTTGAAGTTATCTTATCGGATTGAGTCTTTAAGGATTTGAGAACACTTGATGTATGTCTTGCATGTGCTTATCTGTGGTGACAATGAGATATCACGTGATCCACTTGATGTATGTTTTGGTGATCAACTTGCGGGTTCCGCTCGTGAACTTATGCATAGGGGTTGGCACACGTTTTCGTCTTGACTCTCCGGTAGAAACTTTGGGGCACTCTTTGAAGTACTTTCGGTTGGTTGAATACATGAATCTGAGATTATGTGATGCATATCGTATAATCATACCCGTGGATACTTGAGGTGACATTGGAGTATATAGGTGACATTAGGGTTTTGGTTGATTTGTATCTTAAGGTGTTATTCTAGTACGAACTCTATGATAGATTGAACGGAAAGAATAGCTTCGTGTTATTTTACTACAGACTCTTGAATAGATCGAGCAGAAAGAATAACTTTGAGGTGGTTTCGTACCCTACCATAATCTCTTCATTTGTTCTCCACTATTAGTGACTTTGGAGTGACTCTTTGTTGCATGTTGAGGGATAGTTATATGATCCAATTATGTTATTATTGTTGAGAGAACTTGCACTAGTGAAAGTATGAACCCTAGGCCTTGTTTCCTAGCATTGCAATACCGTTTGTGCTCACTTTTATCGCCTGCTACCTTGCTGTTTTTATATTTTGAGATTACAAAAACCTATATCTACCATCCATATCGCACTTGTATCACCATCTCTTCGCCGAACTAGTGCACCTATACAATTTACCATTGTATTGGGTGTGTTGGGGACACAAGAGACTCTTTGTTATTTGGTTGCAGGGTTGCTTGAGAGAGACCATCTTCATCCTACGCCTCCCACGGATTGATAAACCTTAGGTCATCCACTTGAGGGAAATTTGCTACTGTCCTACAAACCTATGCACTTGGAGGCCCAACAACGTCTACAAGAAGAAGGTTGCGTAGTAGACATCAGGGTCAGGGTCGCCGGGGCTGAGGGGGTGGCGTCGTCGGGGTTGAGGACGTCGGCGTCGTGGTCGGGGTCGCCAGGGCTGAGGGGTCGGGGCCGCTGAGCCTTGTTGATCTACAGAGAGAGAGAGAGAGATTTCATAGCCGCACAGGGCGGGATTGGAGCCCGAGGAGAGGAAGGAAGAGGGGGCAGGGGCCGTACCGAAGCGGGAGGGGGTCGGTGGCCGGCGTCGGGGTCGGGGCTGAGGTCGAGTACGGGGTCGGGGTCGGGGCTGAGGTCGGGGGTGGTGCGGCGTGGGCGGTGCAGCGGCAGCGTGGGCGGTGCAGCGTGGTGGTGCGGCATCGGCGGTGGCGTGGGTTCTCTGTCAGAGAAAAGGGGATCGACGAGCAGCGAGTGAGAGAGAAAAGAGACAGGAGCTATGGCGACGGTGTTGGCAAAACGCGCTATAGCTAAGTTAGCTATAGCGCTGCCCTAGAAAAAAAGCGCTACTGCTAATTTTTTTTGTTTTTTTCTTAGCTATAGCGCTGCCCTAGACAAAACATGCTACTGCTAACTATTTTTCTTTTTCTTTTTCATATTCCATAAAGTTTTTTCTTTTTCTTTTTGTTTTTCATATTCCACAAACTTCCTTCCTTTTTATTTTATTTTTATTTCTCTTTTTATTTTTCTTTCATTTCATTTTGCAAAACTTCCTTTCTTTTTCTTTTTCTTTCATTTGCACTTTTCCTTTTTTATCTTTCTTTTGCACTTTTCTTCCTTTAATTTGGTCTGTCGTTGGAGCAATACCACTGTTACCCTCCGGATAATAATTAGTATAATATATATTACATCATTTGACCGCTATCGACGGTATACAAAATAGCTAGACACACACAAAATTTGTGGATTAGTTTGTCAGCTTGGGCGACGACGACGCTTCAGACTGATCTTCTTCCCTCTTTTGTTCGTTGTCGAATAATTGAGCCCATGGTCGTGACTTTTCCTTATCCAGGGATTACGATCTTTCGTAGGTAATGTAGTCTTCATTCTTCTTTTGACGTATGTTTCATCGTCATCAGCATCATCTTCCCTCATTGGATCACCGTATTGGTCGTAGTCTTCCTCGTTGGCGACTCCATCCATTCCGGCGATGCTCCTTTTGCTTCTCCTCACGACAACACGGCTAGGATTGACCGGATCAGTTATGAAGAAACATTGTGTCACGTGTTTAGCGTGTACCCATGGCTCATTTTTGGCGATGGCGTTGACGGTACCGCTATCAGAGTCGGGTATACACATGGTAGTGAAATGTGGGTTTTCTCTCTGTACATTCTTAGCCCATCTGACACGGAACATCGTCGCGCTATGCAATCCAGAGTAGTTAAGCTCCCATATCTCTTCGACCCTTCCGTAATATCTTTCAATTACATTCCCGGTCATGGCTTCCATCGTCACCCCTGAGTTTTGGTCATCACTGTTTATATCTTTCTCCTCCGTGTAGAACGTGTATCCGTTGATATCGTATGCTTGATAAGTCGCGAGGTTGGTCGAGGGGCCATGTGCTAAGGCGTATATGAGCGTTCCGTTCGGACAACCCTCTTCCGGGGGATTAGCCAGAACTCGCTCTTTGAACCAACGCAAGGAAGTGGAGTTGTGCTCTCTAATAACTACAGCGTCCGTCCTGTGCACCCCACGGTCACGGTACTTCTTTGCGATGGTCTCTTTGTGCAGTGTCACGAAATCTTCTAGCACATCTAGGTGTTGTAGCACTACTAAGTTTGCCCTGTCAAGGTCGTTTTGTCGGCCCGAGTGTAACACATTCACATCCCTATGACCGTTGGTGTGACCTTCGCCTTCGAGCCTTCCACAGTGCTTGTTGACGGGCAAACCAACAACAGGGTCTCTGATGCCTACTAGATAATTCTCACAGAAAGAGATGCACTCTTTGGTCAGATATCCCCGGGCTATGCTTCCATCTGGACGGGACATGTTACAAACGAATCCTTTGATGACGTCATTCATCCTCTCGAACGGCATCATGCTGTGCACGAATGTCGGCCCTAGGTCGATGATGTCGTCCACGATGTGGACACATAGATGCACCTTGACATCAAAGAACGCGGGTGGGAAGTACATCTCTAGCTCATTCAGTATGACAACGATCTCTTCATGTAGCCTATGGAGTTGCTTCACACTGATCGACTTTCGAGAGATAGCATCAAAAAACTGGCATATGTCAGTAAGCGTCTCATGCACATGTGTGTCCATAATCCCTCTAAGTGCAACCGGGAGTAACTGCGTCGTCATCACATGGCAGTCGTGAGACTTCATCCCACTGAACTTTTTTTTTCTTAGTGTCTAGATATCTGCTTATCTTCCCACAGTATCCGGAACTAACTTTGATTCCGGCAAGGCACTTGAACAATTGATCGACCTCTTTCGGATCTAAGGTGAAGCAAGAGGGGGGGCAGTATTGTTCTTCCTTCTTGTTTACTTTTTGCCCCTATCTTCCGTCTCCGTCTCCGTCTCCTCTGACGACCTTTTACCGGGCATTTGGAGACCTTTCCTGGTATTCAAAAATTCCAAGTCTTTTCTTTCCTTCAGCCCATCCTTGGTCCTCTCCGGCATGTTCATCAATGTTCCAAGCAAACTCTCAAGGATATTTTTTGTGATATGCATTTGATCAAGGCTATGAGGCGTGTCGAGTATGGGCCAGTATTCCAAGTCCCAGAAAACAGATCTCGTCTTCCATACCTTCAGCAGGGGCTCCGGCGCCTTTTTCTTCGTCTTTCCCGGCGAGGGGCACTCTTCCCAGTTCTTCAATAACTTATATATTTCTGCACCACTACGCTTATGTGGAGGACCTCGATGCTCAGCCTTACCATTGAATAGATCTCCACGCTTTCTCCACAGGTCATCCTTCTCGAGCCATCTTCGATGCCCCATGTAAACGATTTTCGAAGACCCACCATCTTTCGATAGCTGCAGAGAAGTTGTATCATCCATGCACCTCGTGCATTCGCAATATCCGTGGCACACCTGGCAGGAGAGATAGCCGTAACCGAGATAGTCCTGCACCGTCATGATCAGCGCGGCTCTCATGTAGAAATACTCTCCTTTGCTTGCATCCCATGTCTTGGCCGGCGTTGTCCATAAGGTATGTAGCTCCTCTTTCAGTAACCTGAGATACAAATTTATATCATTTCCCGGTTGTCTCGGCCCTTGAATAAGCATAGCCATGTGTAAGTATTTTTCCTTCATGCACAACCAGGGGGAGGTTGTACATCCATACAAACACGGGCCATGTGCTATGATTGGTGTTCTGGTTGCCAAATGGATTCATGCCATCACTACTAGCGCCAAGCACGATGTTCCTTGGATCATTTGCGAAAAAATCAAATTCAGCATTTAATGCTCTCCATTGGCTAGCATCTGCGAGGTGTCTCAGCTTCGGCTCATCTCCTTCATCTGGCTTCACCCTCTCCGCGTGCTAGAGCATAAGCTTTGCTTCCTTAGGATCTATGAAATACCGCTGTAGACGCACAGTGATCGGAAAGTACCATACAACTTTCTGTGGAGCTTTCTTTCCGGCCTTTTTATATCGTGAAGCATTGCACTTTGGACAGATGGTTTTTTCCGCGTGCTCGTTCCGATATATGATGCAATCATTGATGCATGTGTGATATCTAATGTGTGGCAGATCAAGAGGGCACACGATTTTCTTTGCCTCCTCGACACTAGTAGGACACAGGCTTCCCGCGGGAAGAACCTTCTCTAGATACTTCAGAAGCTCATCCAGGCTTGTATCTGTCCATTTGTTTTTTGCCTTCGTATTTAGAAGTTCTAGTGTGAAACTCAAGCGGGTCACCTCGGGATTGCAACCATCATACAAAGGAGTCGTCGAGTCTACCTCCAGTTGCGCCAGTTTGGCCTCCTGTGTAGAAGCAGCTCTGTCGCTACTCGTCTTCTTGCGAAGCAGGTCTCGAACATGCGGGTCCTGCATGGCTGAACTTAGTAGCGACGAAGACGGCGGCGTGTCCGCGTCTTCTCCGCCTTGAACTTCCTCTTCGCCATCAACATTTCCGAGGCCGTCTTCCTCTTCGGGCACATAATCGGTCATCTCTTCGTCTGGTAGCCCCATGTCGTTATTTCCTGCCCCGTCGACATCCTCAACATCATCATCTTCACTTATCCACCGAGTATGGCCATGCATGAAACCATGCATGAGCAGGTGCGCCTTGAATGTGCCACCCTCAAAGGGGTCGAGCCTGACTATTCCTTTGCATTTTCGACACGGACATAAAACATCCTTCAGTCTTTTTTCATACATGTCGTCCACAGCGGATTGCCAGTATCTTTCCACCATCCTTCCATTGACCTTCATGATCACCTGCGCGCGGAGCAAATATTATAACCACGTATATATGCATGCATGGATCAAATTCATACAAAAATTCGGCATGACCTTCCCTAAACATAGGACATATTGAGTTTGCCCGAAATTCGCCGAAACGGAATTGAATCGACATTTCGGCAAAACATAGGCAACTCATGTCACCCACATTATTTCATCAAATACACAATGTAGGCAACTCAAATTATGCCACACACAATTCGGTATATTCTCATATCGCCTATATATATATATATAGTTTCGGTCCTTATCCACACAAAAACATTTTTTTGCTCACCTATGTGTCGAGAGGGATATCGAGCACCTTTCTTCTTAATTACCTAGTAGCTCTAGATATATATAATGCTCTAACTAGCTAGCTAGCTCCCTATGGAGAGAGAGAGAGCTAGGGAGAGAGTGGGAGGAGAGGGAGAGAGGAGAAGAGGGAAGGCATTAATGGAAGGGGGTGGTGGAGGGCAAAGAAGAGGGGGAGGGAGGGCATTAATGGAGGGGGTGGTGGTGGAGGGCAAAGAAAGAGGGGGTGGTGGGCTCTAATGGAGGGGTGTGTTGGAGGGGCAAAGAAGAGGGGGTTGGTGGAAGGGCAAAGAAGAGAAGAAGGGAGGGCTCTAATGGAGGGGTGGTGGAGGGGGAGCATTAGAACAAGCAAGGTGCAAGGAAAGGGGGAGAAAGGAAGGGGGGAGGAAGAAGAAAGGGGAGGAAGGAGGGGAAAGGTGGTAGGTGGCTGGCGACCATAGCAATAGCGCGGGGAGCCAAAACATGCTACTGCTATGGCAGCTTGCAAAATATCTACAGCTAGTGTTGCACTACCTATAGCGCGGTCTAGAAAAACACGCTACTGGTAAAATGTTATACATAGAAAAAATAGCAGTAGCGCGTTTATCTAAACAGGCGCTATAGATCCAAAACTAACAGTAGCGCCGGTTGGACGACCAGCGCTGCTAATATTTATTGACCAAGGGGTGTGGTGTGTTACACTTAGCAGTAGCGTGGGGCTAGGTAACAAGCGCTGCTGCTAACACATACCAGTAGCGCGCTTTCTACCCAGCGCTACTACTAACTACTAGTAGCGTGGGGTCATAAACAAACGCTACTCGTAAAATTCTATCTATAAGTATTTTCCTAGTAGTGGACCCATACATAATCGGTTATTATTTGCTATAATTAGGTGGCAATGATTACCATGGGGTCACAACAGTAAGAAATGAAGAGAACATTGTTAATGTAAAATCAGAAATTGAGTTGGAATGACATACCTTTGCAAGAGAGCTATAAAGTGCAGAAGGTAATACTTATGGGGTAATAGATTTAATCTCCTTATCCTACTATAGATTAAAAAGTGTTGAATTATCGAATAATATTTGCATGATGACTTGAGAAAGTCAAAAGGCTGATTAAATATAGAAAAAGACGTAACAACCTGATCAAATGTTGCAATGGATTGTGAATGAGCTACACCAATCACTGAGAAATAATGTTGAAATAGCCGTTGACAATAGATGTTTTAAAAGATGATCTAAAGTAGCATTATGCTGAATAACAAAGCATTAGAAAGAGAATATCCTAACATAATATTCACGAGTGCAAATATAGTGGAACTGTAAAGTTTTTCTTAAAGGAAAAGAGAACATATTTGTGTTGCTAAGGGGCTTATCGATTTCATATATCTGTCATGATCAGCAGCTAGATGTCAATACGTCGACTAACATCCATGGAAGAGTCAACACATTTATGTAGCTTGTCGGTGCAGCCAAATTAAGTCAAATAGTCAATGATGGGCTAACTTTGTCTTACTAGATGGAAGATATAGTTACCTCACAAATAAAGTCTAGAATCAATAATGAAGTTTACTAATCGAATATCTTTCATAACTGCAACCTCGATTACACCTAGATGGAAGATATAGTTACCTCACAAATAAAGTCTGACATAATGAAGTTTACTAATCGAAACAGTCATAAAACCTATATGTAAGATGCAACGGATGAAATGCAAGGCGTTAGTCCTCATACCATATAAAGAATTAAAACTCAAGGATACATGTTCAATCGGCAAAAGTAAATTCAGATTTGGATAAACAAAAAATTATAACAACGAAAATAAAATAAAATGCATAGCTATGTATTTAATCTAGTAAAATTAAATTAATATATACTCCCTTCATTCCTTTATATAAGTGTATTTGTTTTTTAAAAAGTCAAACGAGTACAAGTTTGACCGAGTTTTTAGAAAAATATATCAACATTCACAATATGAAGTTTACATCATTTGATCCATCATGAAAAGTAGTTTCATATTTTATCTACTAGGTATTGCAGATGTTGTTACTTTATTCTATAACTTGGTCAAACATTGAAATCGTTGACTTGCACGGAAACCAATACACCTTATATTCTGGAATGGAGGGAGTATTACTCAAGCACACCAAGATTCATAATTAGTGATGGATGGGTACAATATCTACCTATAGGATGAGGTGCCTGGGTATGCAGGGAGGGTAGAGGAACTCTAGATTTGTTATTCAAACATTATAAGTCATGAGAAAAATTAATCAAGCATACAAAAGTCAAAAATAGTAGTTAAATTCAGATACTAATCAAGCACATAAAAAAATCAGAATTAGCGATAGATGGCAACAGTATTTACTACTCCCTCTGCAAAGTTTTATCAGACGTTTTAGGTCACTATTACCTATAGGAGCCATAAATCCAAGGCGCCTGGGTATGCAACAGAGGAAGAACCCAAAAAATGGCGGCTCGGGCGTCCAATTCGTCCGGTACCTGAGAAAGTCCAAAATTATGATCAACCGGCAATATGTCATAGGGATGTTGAGGAAGACTGGGGAGGGAATTGCTCACCAGTGATAGCGGTATGAGCAGTATGGCAGGCGCCCACCCGTATGGAGGATGATGGGAACAAAATGAGTTTAGATGGCGCACCGAATTTAAGCGGGAATAGTTTCTTGTGGAGATCGTGGGGAGAGGTAGTGAAGTGTCAATCCTCAATGACCTGCAGCAGAAAGGTTTCTTATCTTTTAAGGATAAGTGTTTATTCGGTGGTCGTACATGGGCAACGGAGAAGATAAATAGTGTGGGTTATTTGGAACACTCGGCTGCACATGTGTATCTGATTTCCACTAGACGGCCTATACACCTGGACGGGTGCTCCTATTCAGCGCTTCACGCGCCATGGAAGCTCTCTAGTGCCCATGCACCGATGCTGGTGGGCCGGCCCATTTAAATTTCATATTTTATTGCCCCATGGTTCACTCAAACGCATTTTTAAAAAATGAAAAAATTCGTAAAAACGACATTTTTTTGTGAATCCAAAAATGTTCAGGGATTTTTAAAAAGGATTCATGAATTTGAAAAAGGTTCATTGAATTTGAAAAAAAGTTCATTAAATTTGTAAAAAAACATCAAATTTTGCAAAATATCATCGAATTTGAAAATAAGTTCATCAATTTTGGGAAAAAGTTCATCAAAATTGAAAAAAGGTTCATGAATTTTGAAAAATAAAAGTCCACAAATTAAAAAAAGGTCATCGAATTGAATAAAAAAATCATCAATTTTGATAAAAAAAAAGGTTCAGATTTTACAAAGAAGTTCACGAATTTGAAAAAAAATCATCGAACCAGGAAGAAGAAAAAAAGGAAGAAAAGTTAGAAAATGATGTTAGTTATCAGATCGAGCTAGCCAGCTAGGTAACATGATGGTTACTGCTGCATACCTCGATGCCAGATATTGCTGGTTCGATAAACCGTGGGATCTCTTTTTTTGTGTTTTAAAAAACAGAAAAGAAAGGGAGATGGGCTGGCCTAGCGGGAAGGTGGTGTGTGCGCCGTTTGCAAATTGCATACTAACGGGCACTTGAAGCGCCAAATAGGAAACGTCCATTTGAATAGAGAGAGTAGCAAAGCAATCATCTACGGCAGAAACTACGACAAAAGCTCTTTTTTGTAACCTTGATCAGTAGAAGATCGTATGCAGCTGTATGTGTACCAATAATACAGCTAGGTTTAGAGATCGCTAGTTCGATTCACCGCGGGATCAATTTTTGCGTTTAAAAAAACCAAAAATAATGGGAGATGGGCCGGCCCAGCGTGGAGGTGGTCTGTGCGCCGATTTGCAAATTTCATACTAATGGAGGCCTGAAGCGCCAAATAGGAAACGCCCATCTGAACAGAACAGAGAGAGTAGCAAAGCAGCCATCTACGGCAGAAACTACGACAAAAGCTCTTTTTCTGTAATCCCGATCAGTAGACGATCCAGTATGCAACTGTACCCATAGTACAGCTAGGTTCAGCACGGAAAATACTCTACCTAAAATTCTCTTGTCCATGCAAACCTCACACTGAACATGGAAGAAAATATAATAATGTAGAGAAATCTAGCAATTTAACCGACTTCAACAGCCCGAAACAAAATGTAAACAAGAGTAGCTGCACTTATTTTTTGGAGAATCGGGCAGTTGCTCATTTATCCATCAGAGATAATCATGTCGAATACAGTCAAAAAGAAAGTCACGCTCATCGAAACGAAAGAGAAAAAGCCAGGCACATCCGCCGACCATAGTCTACTAATAATGTTCTCATGATTAGCTCTCGTAGCGCATATAGGAGCTGTGCATTGTGCAAAGCAAAATCAGAATATTTGCAATTAACACCTGAGTGAGAATTCAATGATATTTTGCCCATATAACCATATTAACCAAGGCTTCAGAATCGTTTCCATTATCACTTGTTTCCATTATCAGTACTTCACTGCCCACTTGGCCAAAGAGTAGCATTGACGAAGACAGAAGCTGATGGCTTACATCCAGAATGCCACAGGATCCACCAAGAAGGCAGAGTTTTCCGCCACTGACTTGGGCAGTTCAAAGGATCGAACGCGGCGGCGCGCGGCGGTGCGCAGGTCGCCATTCTTGTCATACGCCAGCGAGAACGTGGTCAGTCGAAGCAGGTAGCGCTCGCGCTCGGGCAGGTACTCCTTGTACATGCCCTCCTCACGGTCGTCCAGGGAGAGACACTGCACGACACAGAACTTGCTTCTGCAGCCCGTGCCCAGGCAAACAAGGGCGGCGCCGATGTGCTTCTCGTCTGGGTCCTGACAGAAGAGCTTCTCCTTGCTGAGCTTCCAGGCCGGGAGCTGTCTGCAGCCGTCGTCATCATCAGTAGAAGGCACGTCACAGGAGCAGAGGCGGCCGAGCATGTCCGGGTCTCGGGCGAGGCCAACCCAGGCGTCCAAGTCACAGTCATAGTGCGCGGGGCCCTTGAAGGGCAGCTTCCAGCTGCCGCTGCGCGTCCAACGTGGGGAGCTCGCCATGGTATCGAAGCTGAACGTGGCGCCGGTCTTGCCGTCGATGCTGACGAAGATGGTTCGTCCGTCGGGGTGCACGGCGTGAGAGGTGACGCGTGTCGAGTCCTCTGGATCGGTCAGGGTTAAGGATTCACGGCAGTCTTTACCTTTTTCTTGGATTGATGAGCCCGATGAGTGGCCATGGTGAGATGGTGGCGGCTGCGGTGGCAGAGAGTGGGTGAAGTGGTGACGGCGCTTCCCGTCAACACTGCACTAACCCTAGATTGGTAGGGATGTAGGTGGGGTGTACGGCGTTGCGACGAACCTCGTAATGCGAGTCGCCGTCCCCCACCTCTTTATATAGTGCAGGTGACAGGGGCCCGTCACCCATAGTGGGCTGAGCGCCCCCGATCAGGGCGCGGATCTAAGGGTCCGGTGGGCCGTTGGGCCCACACGGTGGAGATCATGCTAACATTCTCTCCCTTGATCTCAACTTTTACTTTTGACCTTTATACTTTGAAATAACTCTTTTCAAAGTACTTGTTCCATCACAGATTTGCATGTAGAGCATGTCTCATCATCACAATTCATTCCCGATAGAATCAACACCTACAACACACTCCTCTGTTTTGAAATAGATTCTTTAACCTTGGGCCCTTTATTGTCCGGAAATCTTAGACTATACCATAAAACCCATGTCGACTGTGTGTTCTCCGAACACACTGGGCGGCAAGCCTTTAATAAGCAGATCTGCAAACACTTGTCTGTTGCTTTTATGCTTCAAGCATTTCTACATGATTCCGGACTTTCTCCTTTACAACGCATAACTCTGTGTCAGTGTGTTTGGCATCAACACTTGACTCGTTGTCATAGGAGCGAAAAACTTAAAATGGTTATCGCTGTTGTCAACCATTATCAATTCCGGGTACTTGTTTCTTTAACCTTTTTGCCTGTCCCTCAGCCTCATATCATGTTGTACATTATCTTTACATCATATTAATGATAATTGATTCATTCTTTAGAGTTTTTCCACACAAAAACTCCAAGTGTGAAAGTCAGCGACAATTGTGGATTTCGCTGTATATTTCACGAGTCCTGTCTTTGTACTCACAATCTTTTGAGAGCACTTATTTCTTTCAGCATGAGGCCGATATCCTTGACTCCATTCCAGTGATCTATATCTGGACTGGACATTACCAAAACAACCCGGTTACGTGAACTGTGTCACGGTAATGTTATACTTTTGCATTCATTAAGCTTCCAACAGCTGAAGCATATGGTACCATATTCATTTGGTCTATTTCACATTGACTCTTGGAACACTAAAGTTCCTAAAATCATTACCCTTTACTATAAGAACAGGCGTAGGTTTTCTCGCATGCATACTTTAGAAACTTTCCTTAGCATGCCCATGCGACACACCTAATACCCCTTTTATTCTTTTCTCGGTGAATCTCGATCCTTATAACGAGAGACATTCTTTTAAACTTTGAGGACAAGAACTTCTTTTCCTCCTGCAGTCGAATTAACATCACTACTAACAAGCAGAATGTTATCCGCATGTACAAGATATAGGAAATGAAATTCCCATTCTATAACTTTATACAAACACAATTGTCCTCTCATTTTCTTCCATAAAAGACTTCTTCAGGCAGTATCCTCTGTGTTCTTTACTTTCATCTGATGTAACTCAGATCATAATATCTTTCATCTGATGTAACTCAGATCATGATGTGCTACCAACAGACATTGTAATCTTATTCAGTGTAAAATGCGCAAAAAACCTTTCGATTTTAGTTGTGTTTTACACCTTTACATATTTCCTTTGGAGTCACATTGACCTTGTAGACTTTTTACAGCCTACTGTTTTGGCTCCATTGGAAATTACTCATGAGTCCCGAATATCGTCAGAATTCACCAATTTCATTTCATCTCACATAGTCTCTTATCATTTAGATAAGCAGACACTTCTCAAAACTCGATTGAGCGCTTTAAATGAGGTGGGATCAACCTCCATTTGAATTTCACTACCATAGACTTTATAGTAATCAGAAGTATCTGATTTTCTCATTCCTTGAGACCATCTGTGTCTCAGGTACTGGCACTTCTTTCATATGGGGCTGTTCTTGCTCTGTCATTGCCAAGAGGCAAATTAATTGTAGTCTTTCACTTCCAAGAGGCAATAGGTTTTACAGGGACCTTTTGTTTAATCATTCCTCCTTTATAGAGCTAACAACGGGTGTTGTATAGGTCATACAACATGCTCCCCCAGATACAATCTATTTGAGTCTTAGGTATCTTCATACCATGCTCCCCCAGATTACTCCATCTTCACTAAGAATGGCGTATCTTTAAACTTTATTATTTGGGTTTATTCTGTTAAAATTTTCTTCTTTAGGCACTTTAAGCACTGTCTTAGTATTCCTTAGTCTGCTTTCGGAACTGTAAAAGATCCAGGAATACATCTATTTCTTTTCTTTAGGGGTATTATTATGATCGTCGTACTCCCCCAGATTATCACATTCTTCATTAATGGATATCTCATATTTCTTTCTCCCCCTCGAAATGTGGCAAGAACTTTTCTGCCACAATTTCGAAAAACCATTCACAACTCTTGTGAATTGAGGAAACTTTGAGTATCTACTTCATGTATCTGATTACTTCATGTGTAATGAAGTTATCTGTTAACGGTATGGGAGTACTTTTTCCTTATTCCTCATTCCATTTCGGAAACTCAAAATAGTTCTTTATCATTAGTACTTTTGCAAGTCACACTTGCATATCATTCTTATCTTTAGGTTCGTCTGTAACTTTTATTCTTTGGATTTTGAGGCTAATGACCGTTGCACATAAGGTGTACGGTCGATACTAGGAAAGCATAATAGCTACTCCATACTTTTCTCCCAGAGTGGGACACATTAAACGCACATGAGTCATCATATCTTTCTCCTGTCACACAGGATAAGTCTTAGCCAAAATTTCTCCTGACGTATAGGATTTTTGACATAATACTATGTCAACTTTACCCAGTTACGCAGGTATTTTCCCAGACTTTCCCCGCCATGCGGGTTTTATCATAATCCTCTTTTCCCGCTATGCGGGTAATTCCCTGTAAGGAACATAAATGCCAGAATTGGCTTTTTTGACTGCATATGCAATCATGAAATTCAGAAATAAATCCGAACGCTCTTTGACACACATGCTTAATCCGACGTTGGTCAAATTAAACACGCATGTTGCTTGTTTCATCTCAAATCGTGTTGACTGAAAAATCTTCTTCATATAGAATACATGAAAGACATTCGTCAACCAAGACTCTCAATGATCTATTGTTTTCTTTTCTTGGATTATATCCAAGAATTCTTTTTTTGAAGCCATTCTTTAGAGAGAACATACTCCCTCACGTTATGACCTTTCTTGGTCATCTTTCGGGTAACAAGTACCCAGCCATTCGCTTTCACCAATGAAAGCATGGAAAACTTTTAGTCTGAGAAAACTTAGCCAATAATCAACAATAATGAGCATAAAAATAACCCCATGTTGATATAGTTAAAAAATATGCACATTAAACTTTTAAAACTTTCTTTTATATTCTAAATCACCGTTGGGCAGAATTAGAACACAACATCATCCTTCTACATTAATTCCATATCACCGTTGGGCAGAAATGGAAATAACGCATATAACTCGTAAATAATGTGATGATAAAATTTCTATTACGCAACTTTGCTAAGAAAATAATCATCATTATCAACTTTATTGCAGCGGAAAACTAACAATATACATTTCTCACTCTTTATCAAATGCTTCAAAAATTGGTCACTTTGATACAAAACTTATCAGAGATTTCAACTTTTAACTATAAGACTCATTGAATTATAATATTGTCATCTTCAACGTTGGTCAGAAAATAACAATACCATAAGTAAACTTTAATCAAATATACTTCTACTGTCATAGCAGAAGCTATCTGAATCTGATTTCACCCACAAGTGAAAAAACTTCTCTCAAAAAACTGTTCATCCAATTAAATTTTCCCGTTGGTTCAAATTTAATTGGAGGATAATACTTTTTCTTTCTTTGTAAAAGAGTACTATTAAATATTACGCAGCGGAAAAACATGAATAAAAAATTCATGAACTTTTTACTGTTTACAGAAACTTTTCTTTACTAAAAAAAATTTCATAAACATTATAATTTTCTTTATAAATTCACAAACATTTCTTTTGCTGTAAAGTTTCTATTTTCATTTTTTTAGAAACTTTTCTATTTTCTATTTTCTAAACAACAAGTTTCGTTGGGAAATCAATTTGCATAGAAAATCTATATGAAATTTGCCCAAAACTGGACAAAAAAAACTATTACTTCAGCTTCTGGAAAAAAGAAAACCAGAAAAAACAGACGAAAACTCGGCCTGGCCCACGGCTCGGACCGCGGTCTTTACTGCGCGCGGCAGCTGGCCTGCTGGCCTGGTCCGCCACGCGCCCTCTTTTTTTTCTTCGGCCCAGGGCGCGCGGCCTCCTCCTGTGGCCGAAAACGGCCCACGGCCCGGTCGGGGCGCTCGCGTGGCTGCCGCCGCCCTCCACTTTCGGCCCAAAAGCCCGCACTAGCGCGCTAGGGTTAATCACGGCCGTCCGCGGGGATCCAACGGCCACGCGCGCATCTAGGTCGAACAAAACCGGCCAGCGCTGCCGCTCCCAACCCTAGCCTCATTCTCTCCTCCCCCCGCGCGCTTCTCCTTTCTCTCTTGCTCCCGCGGCGGCGGAGCTGCTCCAGCGGTCCAGCCGCGCTGCCGGCGAGCAGGCGACGGCGTCGGCCGTCACTGCGCCGTGCGCCACCTCTTCTTCCCTATCTCCTTCTCGCTCACGACCATGGCCTCTGTCCAGGTCGTCGGGCCACCGTGCCGCTCCCAGTCGTCGGCCACGGCCACCGCGCTACGAGCCTTTCTTTCCCTCTTCTTTTCCGTCTCTCCCTTCCGCCAATGCTTAACAGAGAGAGAGAGAAGCTCGACGGCCTTCTCTGCCCCGTTGAGCTCGACGACGGCAGAGCGGTCGACGGTGGCGCCGTTGCCATTCCTTTCGCCGGTCGCGCGTTCCCTTACGGCGAGCGCGCCGCCGTCAAAACGTTTGGCCGCGGTGCCCTTTGCCCCTCTCGGGGTGGCTCTCTTCGTCCGGCGCCTCGGCTTGCCGGTGCGCGCCCGGATCGAGAGGAACAGGCGCGGCCATATGCTGCGGCGCTCTTTGCCGGCGAGCACTGGGCCCTCTCCGGTGATGTCTTTGCCCTATCACTTTGGGGTTCTAAGGGAGGGGATGATTCTTTTGATTTGCACCGAAATCCTCAACCGAAACATGGGTGATACCATTGTTGAGTCCTCTGGATCGGTTAGGGTTAAGGATTCACGGTAGTCTTTACCTTTTCCTTGGATTGATGAGCCTGATGGGTGGCCATGGTGAGATGGTGGCGGCTATGGTGGCAGAGAGTGGGTGAAATGGTGACGGCGCTTCCCGTCAGCACTGCACTAATCCTAGATCGGTAGGGATGTAGGTGGGGTGTACGGCGTTGCGACGAACCTCGTAATGCGAGTCGCCGTCCCCCACCTCTTTATATAGTGCAAGTGACAGGGGCCCGTCACCCATAGTGGGCTGAGCGCCCCCGATCAGGGCGCGGATTTAAGGGCCCGGTGGGCCGTTGGGCCCACACGGTGGAGATCATCCTAACAACGCGCTCGCGCTTGAAGGGCGGCGGCGGGAGGCGGCGCCACGACCGCCACTTGGGCACGTCCATGCCGCAGTTGGGGTCGACGAGCGGCGGAGGCGGATGGAGCATCTCGAAGGTGTCGAAATCCAGGCCGTAGAGCCTGTCCGCGACGGGTACGTAGATTGGGGTGCTCGGGTCCCTCCGCATCCGGGGGCCGAAGCTGAGGCACCGCGTGCGGACGTCGAAGACGGGGACGTAGCGCCTGGGCGTGTGGTGCAAGGCCATGATCTTGGTGCCGAAGGCCGCCGTGAAGTGGTCGGCGCCTTGGTGCGGAGCCTCCAGGCGGAAGACCGCCGGTGGCAAGCGCCGGTCGGAGTGTTTACGTGGGCTGTTGCCTGCTTGTTCCTTGTCCAAGGTGTGGATGTTGGCGTCGTAATCCTCCTCCAGGTCTACCTTGCGGATGCTGTATCCCTGTTCCCAGTCTTCCGTGACAAGGTAGAGGTGCTTCCGCCGCTGGCGAGGACGCTTGGCTGCACGGCCACCGCCGGTGGCATCCGCTAAACGCCTTGGCATCCTTATAATCTTCTTTGCTCTACGCCCTGATTTCCAGAGCGCTAGCAGGGCAAAAGATCAATTTTCCCACCTCCCTCGCCTTCTCTTATAAACACTGCAATCCGTATCCGGGAAGAAAAACCAGTCCACCCGCAAACACCGTGCTACTCCTACTGCCAATCTCCATACAATCTAAAATACGAATCTGAATCGAGAACGAAATTCACGCCTACGCACCTCCAAGTCGAAGCTGGTGGTCGGCAACTAAATACCACATGGTAGCTAGTGCTGGTGCTCGGCGGATGTCTACACAGCATTTCCCCCGAGGTTTAAAATTTATTAGGCGTCCAAGTGGTAATTTTGCCTAGTCAAGCCACACCATGAGAACCACGAAATCAATTATCTCAACAGCTAGCTGCATCCGTCCTTTGGATAATAATCAAGCAAAAGTAAGGAACAAGATACCACATACAAACACATGTTGTTCTATCTTTAGAGCCAGCATAACATAATCATTAGGCCCTGGCATACAGCTACAAGCCCTACAAACGGAAGGGCTACCGGCACAGCAGACTTTTACCAAAAGTCATTCCAAAACTATTTCAAGATGCGGCGAACTGATCCCGTCTGCCAGGTCTCTGAGCACCTCCGATCTCTCACACTCATGCCACTCCCGGCGGCGCCGGACTATCTCCAGGCCGACGAGCTCCCGATCTTCGTCCTCCACGACATGCCCGTCCAACAGGTGGGCGCGCTCCAGCATCGGCGATGCCTGGATGATCTGCTTCACAAAGCCAGTCTGCCACGCCGCCCCGTCGAAGCCAATGACCACGAGTTCTTTCAGGTGATGGTGGTGTGGACGGTGTTCCACCTGCACATCTAGTGATCCTGCGGCACTCGCCTTCTCTGAGTTGTTGTCAAACTGCATTCAGATTTCAGAGTTTCAGGAATCTCTCAGAAACAAAAAAGGTACCATGCTTGACAAAATCGTAGGATCAACGTACATGAACATGGAGCGACTCCAAGGCAGGTGCGGCAGCAACTAGGCAGAGAATCCAGATTGTATCCCAGTTCATTGGCACGTTTGCAATGAATAGTTTGTTGAGATGATTGAGCCGGACAGGAATGGCGGTTGGTTCTATCCACATCTGCATATATGAAGTGATAATTTAGCACTGTCTTATGTAGCGATGACCAATAAAAAAAGGGTCATTTCAGGAAAAGCTACTCACCTGACGCCCTCTTAACTGCAGAACAAGGTACTCTAGAGATGGCAGTGCCCCTCCAAAGAATTTGCTTAGTTGATATGTCCTGTTGCTACCAGAGGAATCATCCTTGCCATTATCTCCAGTTTGCAAGAAGTTCAGACTCACATGCCTAAGTCGAGGCACATCGCCATAGCGTATTATAGTTGGCTGACCACGACAAGCAAATGTTTCAAGATAAGGCACTGAAGCCAGATGGACACTCACAGTGTTGTAGTTGTCCAATTGCAGACTCTTTAACTGTGAGTTAGGAATAACGATACTAAAAGCAGGTTGGCGACAGCCAGAATCTTTCAGCCTCAAATCCACCAGCTGCGCGCAGTTTTCCAGAATATCAAGAACATGTAGCATGCGTAAACTTTCTTTGCACAGAGTAAGTGATGTGAGGCTCTGAAACGTCAAGGGGTTGGGTGCAAAACGATGATAACAATTGGATAGCACAAGCCGTTTCAGTCGCACATTCTTGCATCCATCCAACAGCCGGAAGTCATAGCGCCAGGAAGAGTTGTCAATGACAAGCTCCAAATCTTCAACGCCCCATCTGCCAATCGCTTCCGTGATCCATTGATCAGTGAAATCGCTCCTCCCACAAGCTTGAAGCCTCAGCTTCTGGATAGAACGTTGCTGAACATTGTCGGGAGCCAGAAGGAATGCATTCACCCGTTTAACATAGCGTCGCATGGCCCAACGCTCATAACGTTGCAGGATGGGTGTTAGCAGACAGACTTTCCACCTCCAGTCTTTGAAGGAATATAACCAGTCTCTAGAAGCATAACTGCCGTCCAACTTCAGTGCATTCTTCTCTGCCTCATACCTTGCCTTTGCCTCCACCACAATTTGCTTCAGTCTGTGGTACCGTGGAGGGAGAATGTCATCAACCGTAAGGTCATAACCTGTGTGCGAGTGTGTATAGAGATCCCGCCATTGCTTTGAAAGGATAGTGGTCTCTGTTGCTGTCCGCGCATCTAGCTTGTCAATGATCAAGACTAATATCTCATCAGGTAAGCCGCTGATCTTGTCCTCGCGGCAACTGTTGTGCTCCTCACCCAGACGCATCTAGTTTCGTTTTGGTGAGAAATAAATGAAATAGCAACCAGGGAATTCCAAGTAACTTACGCAGATAACTGGACAACTTGCCTTAAAAGTAAGCATTAACAACATTCCTAGTAAATTTCAGTGCATGAACAAACAAAACACATGAAAGAGTGGCTCCACCTAAACAACCTAAATCCTCCAAGAGAAGTCCTGCGCGAGAGGATGCGCTCCCAGCCTATCCATGTCGTCCCGTCTTTTTTGGACTGAGCGACTCTGACTGCGAATCAACGGTGCACGCTGCCTCCCGTGTGGGCCTCAAAAGCCTCATTATAACCCGGAAACACTCGGTTGGAGGGCCCACCATGGCCCATTCCCCACCACGGCTATCCTCGCATACGCCGCCTTTTTGTCTCAAAAAAAACATACGCCGCCTCGCCCCCTCCATCGCCTCTCTCTCTCTTCCCAATGCCTCCCTCCCAAGTGAAAAGCTGCAGCTGCCGCCGCCTCCATTCCTGACTGCCGCCGCCTTGTCGTTCCACCATCGTGCACGGCTCCGCGGCTAACCCTAAACGCGACAGTTCCCGGGGCGACGGCTCCATGGACGCAGGCACAGCATCCCACGCCTCCGGCTGGCTCCTCTGTCGCCTCGGGTGACACTGCGTCTTTGGCCAGCGCGGACCTCAAACATCCCGGCATCAAGCCTCCTCCTCCTCCGTTTCCAAGCTCGGGCGCCCAAAGCTACTCCTCCCCGTCTCAAGCAGGCAAGCGAGTTGCCCAGGGTACGCTTCTCTCTAGCTTGGTCGTGTATATTGATGATTGGAACATGGTCCTGGGTGTGTAAGATTTTGGTACGGAGAAATCGATTTTGTTTTGGGGATCTGGGAGCAGAGTCTGTTTGTACAATTAGGACCTGCCGCTTGCTTTCTAGGATTAGGTAGCTTCATTCAGATCTTTGATCCTGTTTTGGGGGACAGGAAATTCACAATTTGCAATGAATGCTCTGGAAGAAGCATTTTTCTACTTTGAGTACCCGTCATCATATTGTCTTACTCTTACACATGAGAATTAGTGAGAGGAAGGTTCCTTGAATGTTATACGAGATAGAGTTGGGGTAGCACCAATTGAAGAGAAGCTTGTCCAACATCGTCTGAGATGGTTTGGGCATATTCAGCGCAGGCCTCCAGAAGCTCCAATGCATAGTGGACGGCTAAAGCGTGCGGAGAATGTCAAGAGAGGGCGGGGTAGACCGAATTTGACATGGGAGGAGTCCGTTAAGAGAGACCTGAAGGATTGGAGTATCACCAAAGAGCTAGCTATGGACAGGGGTGCGTGGAAGCTTGCTATCCATGTGCCAGAGCCATGAGTTGGTTGCGAGATCTTATGGGTTTCACCTCTAGCCTACCCCAACTTGTTTGGGACTAAAGGCTTTGTTGTTGTTGTTGTTGTTGTTGTTGTTGTTGTTGTTGTTGTTGTTGTTGTTGTTGTTGTTGTTGTTGTTGTTGTTGTTGTAAGGTTCCTTGAATGTAATTTGTCTCAACGCAATTAGTAGGCAAGCAGCTCCTGCTACATGAGTTCCATACTCCAGTCTAAATATGCTCTCAGTAAAAGGTAGGCACCCAGATCAACTTTTGATTTGTATTTTTGTATCCCCGGTTCTACACTCTGTAATTTTAATTACGTTTCAAAAATTAGGCATGCCAGTCAAGGTTCCCTTATTATGTAGGCTTTTTGTGTGTTATTTTTCCAAAAACACGCTTACCAACTGTCACCTCAGTGTTATTGATTAGGAAGCATTTTTGTGATCCTCTAATTGTTACCTACTGCCATTTGTGCCAGAATTCATATGCTAGCCTACATAAATAGAAATGGATGAGCATCCACATTGTTCTGCATATGCATGTTTTTGCAGGGAGGCAGAAGGTATTTTCCTTTGTTCTGCTATGTTTGAACGTAGGATTCTGAAAACTAATCATTTCATTGTATTTACAATGGTGACATGCAATAGGTGTTTTAATACATTCCGAAAATGTAATTGCATGACACATAATTTTAGTCATCTGTACAATGTTTCGGAAATATTACGGTAAGAGTGCTACTGGAATATTTCTATACATACATGGACTGCATATGTGAAGATGAATTTCCATTCTCCTGTTTCCTACCTCTATGGATGCTTAGAATGCTTAGGCAGCCAGCATGTTGGGCAGGATTGTAATGCCCAGTTTTTAAAAAAAAATCATAGCCCTTTCATTGTGATTGTTAAGAATGTAAGCAAAAGAAAGAATGCATGTGTTCATTCTATGCACTTGGTAATTTGCTGCTATTTTCAAACTGTTTCTGTATCTATTTTTTGTGAAGTAATCTTGAGCATTGGAAGATTTATGGTCTTATGCGGGTCTATGCTGAGGATTTGACGTTGTTAATTGCTTGTGTACAAAAAACAAAACTTATAGTGGATCTGTTTATTATTTCCAGTCTAGCTTAGGCTGCATTATGAGTGACATGCTGTTTTCATCCTTCTGTTGTCAAGAATTGATGTGGGTATGCTTTACTTGTCTCTCTGCAGCCAACTTGCTGCAGTTAGTGAAGAACAAGAGAAATTAAGGAAGGACTATGCTGTACGGCTATGTTGACAAGATAAAAAATCATGGATGGAGTACTGGAGTTGTGTAGAAACTTTAGGAGAGGAGGACAGCCAGCCACATAAGTGTGTACATTACTTTTGTATTTTTGATGGGCTAATGTGCATGCTTTATTTGTGCTTCACTCAAATGAGCTAATTAATTCACTAAATTTTCCGTGTGATTTGCAGCTCCTTGTCTAGAATCAACAGAATCCAGTACAAACTTCAATTAACTGGAATTAATGTGTTGATCTGGTGCCCGAGGAATGCACATACTGACCTCAGGCTGGAGAATGTTCATGTAGACAAAAATATTATGTCATCCTACGCTGTACTTTTCTGGAACATGCATATGAAAGGAATCTCTAAATACTAATGCAGATATTCCTCTCTACCGCCTTCTGTAGTTGTAACTTCTGATAAATGCTTCTAAACAGGTGAGGTGAATTTCTCTGCAATGAGCAGCTCGACAGAAGTTCCGGTCAGGCTTTATGTTTACTTGCTTCTTTGTCTTTTGCTGCAGCTGCACTGGTTGACACTCACAGCATCGACCCATTTGACCGAGAGGAGCTGCTGCAATTTATCGTTGGAGCCATCGTTTAGGCCATAGTCATCGTTGTAATTCTGAATGCATAGATTATGTTTGTAGACAGAGGTGGAAGCATGAGACTATAACATTCATCTTCTGAACTTTTTACCCAATCAAATCATGTGTTTTGCATTTTTGATTGTATCATCAATACTTTCCTGCCTTAAAGGATGGTCACAGTCTCCGAACAAGTTTTAGGGGTTGATCATGTCACAATTGTTGTTGTGTGGTTCACCCAGGAATTCGATGTTAATATGTAATTGTGCATGCCTAATTAGACTTTATCCACGACTGCAGGAATTGGGCCTTTGTTGGTGCTGGCTAATTACACATGGCCGAACCAGCCAAATCTGCAGATACAAGGCATGGCCAAACCAGGCAAGACAACCATCGATCCAGCCGCAAGGCGCGCATCTGGGACTAGTAATGACAGGACCAGACACAACAAATTTAAGAGCATATATGTACTATACTACATCGGTACTCCATTCTGCTGCAAAAGGTGGAGAGGAACAGGTGTTCTAGCTGCCCAATTTCAAACACAAGCTGGGAGATTAAGTAGGGAAAAAAATCAGTACTCCCTCCTATCCAAATTAATTGACGCTCATAAAGTTGTACCAAAGGAGCGTCAATTAATCTGGATCGCAGGGAGTAGCAGAATACACAACATTGTCTCTATCTGCACCATTGTCTCTATCTACAGCACTAGTATTGCTCGACAAACACGGAGAAATCCAGAAGTACAGTTATCTGACACCATTTGGCTGTGAGTTGCGCATACTAGATGATTGTAACGATGGAAAATATTCAACAGAAATCACAGGGATGGGTGCCGTACTTACCCGTTTCGGGGTGGGTAGGCGGCGGCGGTGGTGCGGACATCGGAGGCCTTCCTCAGCCGACGGTGGCGTGGAGGATCTGCGCCCGTGTCCATCGGATCCGAAGCGCGATGGCGGCCGACCGGCCGGGGAATGGTCGGCGGCGGTGGATTCGCAGGGAGGCTATGGAGGTACGGGGCTGGTTTAGGATGGTGGATTTGGACTGGAGAACCCGATGCGGCCGAGCGCCGACTACTCGGGGCCGCGCCCTCACCGCCGCGACGGACGTGGGTTCGTTTTGGCCGGCTCACATCAGTTTCTTTGTTCCATGGCTGCGCCTAGGGCACGTGCCCGGGCTTCAGATGGCAACTAACAAATTTTAACTAGAGGGGTGAATAGACAACTAATAATTTTTAACTTTTCTTTAACAAATTAAACTTTGCATCAAAATAGGTTGTTTAGATATGCAACTATGTAAACAACCTATATGATGCAATGACAACAAGCACGCAAGCAAGTAAGATATATAACTCGAGTAAACTTGCGAAAGTAAAGGAATGAGATAACCAAGAGTGGAGCCGGTGAAGACGAGGATGTGTTACCGAAGTTCCTTCCTTTTGAAGGGAAGTACGTCTCCGTTGGAGCGGTGTGGAGGCACAATGCTCTCCAAGAAGCCACTAGAGCCACCGTATTCTCCTCACGCCCTCACACAATGCGAGATGCCGTGATTCCACTATTGGTGCCCTTGAAGGCGGTGACCGGACCTTTACAAATAAGGTTGGGGCAATCTCCACAACTTAATTGAAGGCTCCCAACGACACCACAAAGCTTCACCACAATGGACTATGGCTCCGCGGTGACCTCAACCGTCTAGGGTGCTCAAACACCCAAGAGTAACAAGATCCGCTAGGGATAAGTGGGGGGAATCAAATTTCTCTTGGTGGAAGTGTAGATCGTGGTCTTCTCAACTAATCCCGAGCAAATCAACAAGTTTGATTGGCTAGGAAGAGAGATCGGGCGAAATGGAGCTTGGAGCAACAATGGAGCTTTTGGGGAAAGAGGTGAGTCAACTTTGGGGAAGAAGACCCCTTTATATAGTGGGGGGAACAAACCAACCGTTACCCCACTTCTGCCCCGAAGAGAGCGGTACTACCGCTGTGCCAGCGGTACTACCGCTTGCCACTATAAGCGGTACTACCGCTCCTCATCGCGGTACTACCGCTTGGCCCACAGCGGTACTACCGCGGTGGGAGGGCGGTACTACCGCATAGGAGCGGTACTACGGCCCCCCACAGCCGCGGCCAGTACCGTAAAACCCGACACAAAAAAGGAGCCCTCGAATCGAGGCGGTACTAGCACGAGACCACCGCGGTACTACGGCTTGGGGCTACTAGCGGTACTACTGCTCTGGAGCGGTACTACCGCTCCCAGAGCGGTACTACCGCTTGTGGCACCCAAGCGGTACTACCGCTCCGTCCCGCGGTACTACCGCTGGGACCAGAGTGAGCACACAAATGGGGGCTACTAGCGGTATTACTGCTCTGGGCGGTACTACCGCTTGTAGCACCCAAGCGGTACTACCGCTCTGGCCCGCGGTACTACCGCTGGGACCAGAGAGGGCACATTGAGAAGAGAAACAAGCCCATCATCGAAACGGAAAGGCTCGGAGGGAGGGGCAAAGGAAGTGTACGTGATGATTCCGCCCTAGCCTTTCCAAAACGGACCCCTCTTGATAGTACGGTGATCCCTATGAAACTAGTCCACCAAACTAATCCGAAACGACTACACCGTCTTCGCTTCAAGCTCCGAGGGGAGGGAATCGTCTCGTGCCAAAAGGATGAATCTCTGAAAAACACTCAATGCACACGATTAGTCCGCAAAAGGATTGTCATCAATCACCAAAACATCTTAGGGATAAATATGCCCTTACAATCTCCCCCTTTTTGGTGGATTGATGACAATACGGGATTTGCACAACTGGGAAAAGACAAAGGACATAAGCAAACCCCAAATCTCTAAAATATAGACGGGCTCCCCCTAGATGTGTGCCATCAAGATAAGTGCTTTGGACTGCACGACACACATACTAGGATCAACACTCCCCCTGTATTTTAGAGACCAACAACCTAAGCGAGATACAAGATAGCAGGATATATAACATAATGAAGCATATAACTCATGAGATATCAAATGACTAGAGACAAAGATAAAGATATGATAAGGATAGGGTAGCATATGTCTCACACCATATGACTCGAACTAAAGTCTCACTGAACACAAAACCAAGCAAAGCACAAGGTCCAAGCAAAGCACAAGGTAGCACACAACGAAAGCACAAAGGCAAAGACACACTCGCAACACAACGACGCAAATCCCTAAACTCTCTCCCCCTTTGGCATCGAGACACCAAAAGGGGCAAAGAGCTAACCTACGGCTCCAGGTGAGAGCATGCTGAGGATCTCGAACATCAGGACTCTGCGTGATCATCTGCACTGCCGTCCTCGCCCGGAAACTGCTCGGTATCTGAATCAGTCCACGGACAGTGCTGCTGGATCCACTCCTCCTCCTCAGTAATCTGACCCTCAGAGCCGCTGGTGACGGTCGCACCCATCTGACGCATAGGCTCCTTATGACGTCCCCTTGCCTTCTTCTCAGCCACATGAGTCAAGTACTGATAGTGAGACTCCATGCAGAACAGCTTCTTCATCTTGCGTTTGAGCTTCTTTGCCCAAGAGGGCTCTGCCGCAGAAGGCTCTGTCCCAGGAGGCACATAATCCTCATCATCATCACCGGCATCAGCCTCGTCCTCGGTCTCCATGGCAGCAGCAGAAGATGGAGCTCCAGATCTACCCCAATTATCCTTCTTCCTCAGACGCTTGATCTCATGAGAGACCAACTCTCCAGTTTCCAGCTGCTCCTCAGGATAGGTATGTCCCCAGGCCCTCTCAATAAGCAACATAATGAACGGACCATAAATTGGGCACTTGCGCTCAGAAACAGCCGCCAGAAGCTCAGACCACATGACATGAGAGATGTCCAGGGACTCGCCGGTGTTTGCTTCCTTCTCACGCTGGCAGAAGAGAAGCATGTCCACAAGATAAGAGTGTACCATGTCCAGATTCCCAATACGAGGGAAGAGAGTCTCGTGGAAGATACGGTGAAGGATGTCCAGATAGGTAGACAACTCATAGGTTTCCTTCTTGGTCTCAGGGTTGACCTTCCGAGTACAGTAGGGCCAGAGGGCTTGCTTGTGAGTGGAGGTAACATTCTGGTGAGGACGAAAACTGACTGGAGTCTCGAGCCCTTGATCTTCCACCTCAAGCAGCCCCATGAAGGCTTGCCACTTGACAGCTAGCACCTTCCCATTAGTCATCCAAGTCAGAGTCTTGTCTGCATCAGTTCCTAGGTGAACAATGGCAAAGAACTGCGCCAGCAAATCTGCATCAAAATCCTTGTTGAACTGCATGATCTTGAGAATGTTCAACTGAGAGCACATCTGAAGGGCATCACCAAAGTACTCAGGGTCCTTCTCCATAACATCCGTGTTGATAGAATGAACATTGACAAAGAGGTTCTTCTTAGCCTTGATCACATCAAAGTATGTGGCATACTGAAACCGGTTCCAGAACGGGCGATTGACAAGGTTGGGTTCTTGGTCTTCCTCATAGGGGTTGCGCCGACGCCTGTCCCAGAATTCCTTGCTAGACATCTCAGTCACTTTCTTGCCACTTGGCTTCGGTCGGCTGGCAATCTTCTTCTTGCGAGGAGGATTAGCACTTGAGGAAGCACCCCCTGCCGGCGGTGGAGCACTAGAAGAACCACCTGCAGTCTCAGATGAGCGGTACCGCTTTGACGTTGAACGTCCGGGGTTGACACGGCAGACTTGCTGCTCAGGATGTTCATCACCTGGAACCAAACACACGGACACAAGAAACAACCAGAAGAAACGATCAAAACCAAATAAACACAACACAAATGGATCAACATGTGGGAGGAAACAATGGAACTGGGCATCCGGCGGTAGTACCGTGCCTGTACTGCGGCAGTACCGCACAAGCGGTAGTACCGTGCCTGTACTGCGGCAGTACCGCACAAGCGGTAGTACCGTGCCCTACGAGCGGTAGTACCGCGCAATATGAGCGGTAGTACCGCCCGAGACGGGGCACGGAGGATGCCTACTGCCGTGGTCAGATCCGGCACTACCGGGGATGCCAAATTCAAAAATAGACCTACCAAACATCAATCCAAAGAGTCTAGTTGCCTTCTCCAACCTACTCAAGCCTAGATTTGGCCAAAAATCTAGAGATGCAACTACTACTGCCCCTAAAACGCGAGATCTGAAAACTAGACAAGAAGAGAAAAGGAACGGGGGCAATACCGGCATCCATGGCAAGAGGACGAGGTGGGGATAGACTCCACCGAAAGGAATGGAGAGGTACGGTCCGGAGACGGAGGGCCGCCGGAGCCCTCCCGCGGCGAGATGGCGCTGGAGAGAGAGGAAGAGTAACTAGGGGACGAAGCAAATGGGTATGGGGTGGAGGAAACCACCCCTGCCCACGACTTAACCCCCTGGCCCCGCCCCTCAGCGGTAGTACTGTGGTGATGGGCGGTAGTACCGCTTAGCCACATAAGCGGTAGTACCGCTTAGCCACATAAGCGGTAGTACCGCCCAGCGCAACTCAAACCAGACTCAACACATATGGTGCAAAACGAAAGACGGGAAACAACGGCAAGAAGACCAACAAGAGCACTAGCAAGAGAACAAGAATCACACGCCTCTATATGAGAGGGCGGTGGCCGAGGCCACCTATGTTTGAGTCACTTGGTATGGCACCGCGAAGAATTATCCTTGGGCCCATGACCAAAGCTCGTCTTTGAAGCACAAGTACCATCAAAAATGGCTAATGTGAAAGAGTGAGATCAGTTTATGCATTGTGGGGGGAGGAAAAGTTCATTGAGAGAACAACACTCCCCCTACGTCCATGCCTACACCTAGACAAGAATGCACAATGAATGTGAGGGGTGTACAAAGGTTCAAACCACATTGCTTGAATCAATGATATTTAGCTCATGCCTTAACTCGCGAAATCTTGCTTCATCCAATGGCTTCATGAAAATATCTGCAAGGTTATCATGAGTGTTGACATAGTTGAGCTTGATCTCCCCTCGCCTAATATGATCCCGGATGAAGTGATACCGAATCTCAATATGCTTTGTCTTGAAGTGTTGCACCGGGTTGAGAGAAATCTTGATAGCACTTTCATTGTCACACTAAAGAGGCACTTTGTCACAAATGACACCGTAATCCTTTAAAGTTTGCCTCATCCATAAGAGTTGTGCACAACAACTTTCGGCCGCCACATACTCCCCTTCGGTGGACGAGAGAGACACACAACTTTGCTTTTTAGAAGACCAACTTACCAAAGAGCAACCAAGAAATTGGCACCCTCCGGAAGTGGACTTCCTATCCACTTTGTCTCCCGCCCAATCGGAGTCCAAATAACCTACAAGCTTGAAGTTTGCTCCTCTTGGGTACCATAGGCCAAAGTTTGGGGTATGAGCCAAATATCGAAAGATTCGCTTGACCGCCACAAAGTGGCTTTCCTTAGGTGCGGCTTGAAACCGTGCACATATTCCCACACTCAACATGATATCCGGTCTAGATGCACAAAGGTAAAGCAAGGATCCAATCATAGAGCGATATACCTTTTGATCCACCGCTTTACCATTGGGATCAATGTCAAGTTGGCACTTGGTGGGCATTGGAGTGGAAGCCGGCTTGACATCACTTAGCTTGAATCTCTTTAGCATGTCTTGAGTGTATTTGGCTTGGTTGATGAAGGTTCCTTCTCTTCTTTGTTTGATTTCGAATCCGAGAGAGAACTTCAACTCTCCCATCATAGACATCTTAAACTTTGAGGTCATGAGAGCGGCAAATTCTTCATTGAAGGCTTTGTTAGGGGAACCAAAAATAATATCATCAAGATATAGTTGGCACACAAACAACTCCCCTTTGACCTTCTTAGTAAAAAGAGTGGGGTCGATTTTCCCGATTTCGAATCCACGATCTTGTAACAACTCCTTAAGATGCTCATACCACGCACGTGGGGCTTGTTTAAGGCCATAGAACGCCTTATGGAGTTGATACACATGATCGGGGAAATAGGGATCTTCGAACCCGGGGGGTTGTTTGACATATACCAACTCATTTATGGGACCATTAAGAAAAGCAATTTTCACATCCATTTGTTGCAATGTGAAATTATGATGAGAAGCATAGGCAATCAACAAACGAATAGATTCAAGGCGAGCGACGGGGGCAAAGGTTTCACCGTAGTCGATACCCTCGACTTGGGAGTAGCCTTGTGCCACCAAACGAGCCTTGTTGCGAACAATGATTCCACGAGCGTCTTGCTTGTTCTTGAATATCCACTTGGTTCCAATGACATTATGATTTCCGGTTGGCCTTGGCACTAACTTCCACACTTGGTTATGTTCGAAGTTGTTGAGTTCTTCATGCATGGCGTTGAGCCAATCCGGGTCCTCAGGCGCTTCATAAACCTTTTGGGGTTCAACACAAGAAACAAACGCATGATGTTCACAATAGTTTGCTAATTGTCTACGAGTGCTTACCCCCTTTCCTAGGCTTCCAACCACATTCTCCATGAGATGACCTTTGGTGGTGAGCTTGGAAGCGATCTTAGCGGCACGACGCTCCAATTCCTCCTCGGAAGTGAAGTGAGGAGGGGTTACTTGATCATCTTGAGTGTCGTCTTGAGCTTGTTCTTGATCTTGAACTTGCTCGAGGGGAGGAACTTGACCTTGGGCATCATTTGGTGGATCACCACCATCTTGAGGTTGATCTTGCCCTTGATCTTGTTCGTGAGGTTGGGGGCCTTCACTTTGTTCTTCGGAAGCGTGTGGGTCTTGGGTTGGTGATGGCTCCACTTGAGTGGAGCATTGTCCTTCTCCTTCGGCCACAAGGGGTTCCTCAATGGGCAGGATATATCCAACACCCATTCTTCTTATGGCTTGGGGAGGAATTTCATCACCTACATCACAAGTACCACTTTGCTCCACTTGGGAGCCGTTATTCTCATCAAACTCCATGTTACACGTCTCCTCGATAAGTCCCGTGGACTTATTGAGAACACGGTAAGCATGGGAGTTTGTAGCATAACCAACAAATATGCCCTCATGAGCTCTAGTCTCAAATTTAGACAAACGAACACCTTTCTTGAGAATGAAACACTTACACCCGAACACCCGAAAGTACTTGAGGTTGGGCTTGTTACCGGTGAGTATCTCATATGGAGTCTTGTTCAAGCCTTTGCGGAGATAGAGCCGATTTGAAGCATGACACGCGGTGTTGATGGCTTCGGCCCAAAAGTTGTATGGAGACTTGAACTCCGCCATCATGGTCCTTGCCGCATCCATCAACGTCCGGTTCTTCCTCTCTGCAACACCATTTTGTTGAGGGGTGTAAGGTGTGGAATATTGATGCTTGATCCCCTCATCACTAAGAAACTCATCCAGGGTGTAGTTCTTGAACTCGGTGCCGTTGTCACTTCTTATAGTCAAGATCTTTGCATTGTGTTGACGTTGGGCTTCATTTGAAAAGTCAATGACTGTTTGTTGGGTCTCACTCTTCCTCTTGAAAAAATACACCCAAGTGTATCTAGAATAGTCATCCACAATTACCAAGCAATATTTTCTACCCCCAAGACTATCAAAGGATGGAGGACCAAAGAGATCCAAATGAAGGAGCTCCAAGGGCCTCTTCGAGTAAATGAGAGTCGTGGGAGGGTGAGCCTTCTCATGAAGCTTTCCTTCGATACAAGCACTGCAAGCACGATCTTTAGCAAAACTAACGTTCGTTAGTCCACGGACATGGTCCCCCTTGAGAAGACTTTGCAAAGATCTCATATTGACATGGGCTAAACGGCGATGCCAAAGCCATCCCATGTCAACTTTAGCCATTAGGCATGTCGCGGTCTTAGTGGGTCGCTCCGAAAAGTTAATCACATAGAGACGTTCTCGACATGCCCAACAAAGGCTACTTTAAGAGTCTTGCTCCACAAGAGGGCCACGGTATCAATATCAAAGAAAGTGGCAAAGCCCATGATAGCAAGTTGACGAACGGAAAGTAAATTGTATGCAAGGGACTCAACTAGCATGACCTTCTCGATCGTGAGATCATGAGAAATGACAACTTTGCCGAGTCCCAATACCTTAGAAGACGAGGCATCACCCACTCGACATTGGTGGGCATAGATGGAATCTTGTGCACGTCCACCACCAAGTCCTTGCTTCCGGTCATATGATTTGTAGCTCCACTATCGAGCAACCATGATCCCCCACCGGAAGCAAACACCTACAAGAGATCAATGCTTGGTTTTAGGTACCCATTTTGTAATGGGTCCTTTGATGTTAGTAACAAGGGTCTTAGGAACCCAAATGGACCATTCAATATACTCATGAGGAGAACCAACAAATTTGGCATAAACATTCCCATCACTTGCACGACATAACACATAAGAAGGGTTAAAGTCGCCGGCTTTGTTGGATGGGGTGGAATTGCCCTTCATGACACCGTCACCCTTCGCATTGTTCTTCTTCTCCTTGGAAGTACCCTCTCCCTCTTTCACAAACGTTTGCTTGAGAGGGGGAGGTCGTTTGGTCTTGTCATTCTTCTTCTTCTTCTTGGGCTTGGGAGCGAACCCAATCCCCTCCTTGGCTACAACTTCCTTTTGGTTTCTCAAAAGGTCGTTGAGGTTCTTCTCACCTTGTATGCATGACACAAGGCCTTTCTGAAGTTGCTCCTTCAACTTAGCATTCTCCTCAACAAGATGCACATGCTCACAACAAGGGTTTGTAACATTTGCATTATCAATTAACACCATATGAGGAAAGGTGGCTTTCTCCTTTGTTAGCATGACTTGGAGTTGATCATGAGACTCCTTGAGGCTAGCGTGAGCACCCTTCAAGACCTTGTGAGCCTTGTCGAGAATGTCAAACTCCTCTTTAAGTCTAGCAAGATCTGTTGGGGAACGTAGCAGAAATTCAAAATTTTCTACGCATCACCAAGATCAATCTATGGAGTTTACTAGCAACGAGAGGGAAGGAGTGCATCTACATACCCTTGTAGATCGCGAGCGGAAGCGTTCAAGAGAACGTTCTTGATGGAGTCGTACTCGTCATGATCCAAATCACCGATGATCCTAGCGCCGAACGGATGGCACCTCCGCGTTCAACACACGTACGGAGCAGCGACGTCTCCTCCTTCTTGATCCAGCAAGGGGGGAGGAGAGGTTGATGGAGATCCAGCAGCACGGCGGCGTGGTGGTGGAAGTAGCGGGATTCCAACAGGGCTTCGCCAAGCGCTGCGGGAGGAGGGAGATGTGTCACGGGAGGGAGAGGGAGGCGCCAGGGCTTAGATATTGCTGCCCTCCCTTCCCCCCACTATATATAGGGCCAAGGGAGAGGGGGGGCGCAGCCTTGGCCCTTCCTCCAAGGAAGGGTGCGGCCAGGGAGGAGTCCATCCTCCCCAAGGCACCTCGGAGGTGCCTTCCCCCTTTAGGACTCTTCCTTTCCCTTATCTCTTGGCGCATGGGCCTCTTGGGGCTGGTGCCCTTGGCCCATATAGGCCAAGGCGCACACCCCTACAGCCCATGTGGCCCCCCGGGGCAGGTGGACCCCCGGACCCCTTTTGGCACTCCCGGTACAATACCGATAAAGTGCGAAACTTTTCCGGCGACCAAAATAAGACTTCCCATATATAAATCTTTACCTCCGGACCATTCCGAAACTCCTCGTGACGTCCGGGATCTCATCCGGGACTCCGAACAACTTTCGGGTTACGGCATACTAATATCTCTATAACCCTAGCGTCACCGAACCTTAAGTGTGTAGACCCTACGGGTTCGGGAGACATGCAGACATGACCGAGACGACTCTCCGGTCAATAACCAACAGCGGGATCTGGATACCCATGTTGGCTCCCACATGCTCCTCGATGATCTCATCGGATGAACCACGATGTCGAGGATTCAATCAATCCCGTATACAATTCCCTTTGTCAATCGGTATGTTACTTGCCCGAGATTCGATCGTCGGTATCCCGATACCTTGTTCAATCTCGTTACCGGCAAGTCTCTTTACTCGTTCCGTAACACATCATCCCGTGATCAACTCCTTGGTCACATTGTGCACATTATGATGATGTCCTACCGAGTGGGCCCAGAGATACCTCTCCGTTTACACGGAGTGACAAATCCCAGTCTCGATTCGTGCCAACCCAACAGACACTTTCGGAGATACCTGTAGTGCACCTTTATAGCCACCCAGTTACGTTGTGACGTTTGGTACACCCAAAGCATTCCTACGGTATCCGGGAGTTGCACAATCTCATGGTCTAAGGAAATGATACTTGACATTAGAAAAGCTCTTAGCTAACGAACTACACGATCTTGTGCTAGGCTTAGGATTGGGTCTTGTCCATCACATCATTCTCCTAATGATGTGACCCCGTTATCAACGACATCCAATGTCCATGGTCAGGAAACCGTAACCATCTATTGATCAACGAGCTAGTCAACTAGAGGCTTACTAGGGACATGGTGTTGTCTATGTATCCACACATGTATCTGAGTTTCCTATCAATACAATTCTAGCATGGATAATAAACGATTATCATGAACAAGGAAATATAATAATAACCAATTTATTATTGCCTCTAGGGCATATTTCCAACAGTCTCCCACTTGCACTAGAGTCAATAATCTAGTTCACATCACCATGTGATTAACACTCACAGGTCACATCACCATGTGACCAACATCCAAAGAGTTTACTAGAGTCAACAATCTAGTTCACATCACTATGCGATTAACACTCAATGAGTTCTGGTTTGATCATGTTATGCTTGTGAGAGAGGTTATTAGTCAACGGGTCTGAACCTTTCAGATCCGTGTGTGCTTTACGAATATCTATGTCATCTTGTGGATGCTACCACACGCTACTTGGAGCCATTTCAAATAACTGCTCTACTATACGAATCCGGTTTACTACTCAGAGTCATCGGATTAGTGTCAAAGTTCGCATCGACATAACCCTTTATGACGAACTCCTTTTCACCTCCATAATCGAGAAAATTCCTTAGTCCACTAGATACTAAGGATAAGTTCGACCGCTGTCATGTGATCCATTGCCGGATCACTATTGTACCCCTTGACCAACTCATGGCAAGGCACACTTCATGTGCGGTACACAGCATAGCATACTGTAGAGCCTACGTCTAAAGCATAGGGGACGACCTTCGTCCTTTCTCTCTCTTCTGCTGTGGTCAGGTCTTGAGTCTTACTCAATACTCACACCTTGTAACTCAGGTAAGAACTCCTTCTTTGACTGATCTATTTTGAACTCTTTCAAAATCATGTCAAGGTGTGCGTTCTTTGAAAGTGTCATCAGGCGTCTTGATCTATCTCTATAGATCTTGATGCCCAATATGTAAGCAACTTTATCCAGGTCTTCCTTTGAAAAACTCCTTTCAAACAACCGTTTATGCTTTCCAGAAATATTACATCATTTTGGATCAACAATATGTCATTCACATATACTTATCAGAAATTTTGTAGCGCTCCCACTCACTTTATTGTAAATACAAGTTTCTAACAAACTTTGTATAAACCCAAAAACTTTGATCACTCCATCAAAGCGTATATTCTGACTCCGAGATGCTTGCTCTAGTCCATGGAAGGATCGCTGGAGCTAGCATACCTTTTAGCATCCTTAGGATCGACAAAACCTTTCTGATTCTATCACATACAACCTTTCCTTACGAAAACTGGTAAGGAAACTTGTTTTGACATCCATCTGCCAGATTTCATAAATGCAGCTAATGCCAACATGATTCCGACGGACTTAAGCATCTCTACGGATGAGAAAATCTCATCGTAGTCAACTCCTTGAACTTGTGAAAATACTCTTTGCCACAAGTCGAGCTTCATAGACGGTAACATTACCGTTCACGTCTGTCTTCTTCTTAAAGATCCATTTATCTCAATGGCTTGCCGATCACGGGCAAGTTCACCAAAGTCCATGCTTTGTTCTGATACATGGATCCTATCTCAGATTTCATGGCTTCTAACCATTTGTCAGAATATGGGCCCACCATCGCTTCTCCATAGCTCGTAGGTTCAGTATTGTCTAACAACATGATATCTAAGACAGGATCACGTACCACTCTGAAGTAGCACGCATCCTCGTCGTCCTACGAGGTTTGGTAGTGACTTGATCCGAAGTTTCATGATCACTATCATAAGCTTCCACTTCAATTGGTGTAGGTGCCACAGGAACAACTTCCTGTGCCCTGCTACACACTAGTTGAAGTGACGGTTCAATAACCTTATCAAGTCTCCACCATCCTCCCACTCAATTCTTTCGAGAGAAACTATTCCTCGAGAAAGGACTCGTTTCTAGAAGCAATTACTTTTGCTTCCAAATCTGAAATAGGAGGTTTACCCAACTGTTTTTGGGTATTCTATGAAGATGCATTTATCCGCTTTGGGTTCGAGCTTATCAGCCTGAAACTTTTTCACATAAGCATCGCAGCCCCAAACTTTTAAGAAACGACAACTTAGGTTTCTCTAAACGGTGTCGTCTCAGCGGAATTGCGTGGTGCCCTATTTAAAGTGAATGCGTTTATATCTAATGCCTAACCCATAAACGATAGTGGTAATTCGATAAGAGACATCATGGTATGCACCATATCCAATAGGGTGCAGTTATGATGTTCGGACACACCATCACACTATGGTGCTCCAAGCGGTATTAGTCGTGAAACAATTTCCACAATTTCTTAATTGTGTGCCAAACTCGTAACTCAGATATTCATCTCTGTGATCATATCACAGACATTTTATCCTCTTGTCACGATGATCTTCAACTTCACTCTGAAATTACTTGAACCTTTCAATAATTCAGGCTTGTGTTTCATCAAGTAAATACACTCAGCATCTACTCAAATCATCTGTGAAGTAAGAACATAACGATATCCACTGCGTGCCTCAGCACTCATTGGACTGCACACATCAAATGTATTACTTCCAACAAGTTGCTCTCTTGTTCCATCTTACTGAAACGAGGCTTTTCAGTCATCTTGCCCATGTGGTATGATTTGCATGTCTCAAGTGATTCAAAGTCAAGTGAGTCCAAATGATCCATCTGCATGGAGTTTCTTCACGCATATATACCAATAGACATGGTTCACATGTCTCAATCCTTTCAAAAACGAGTGAGTCCAAAAATCCATCTACATGAAGCTTCTTCATGCGTTCTATACCAATATGACTCAAATGGCAGTGCCACAAGTATGTGGTACTATCATTCTATTTTATATCTTTTGGCACGAACATGTGTATCACTGCAATCGAGATTCATTTTAGGTGCAAGACCATTGAAGGTATTATTCAAATAAACAGAGTAACCATTATTCTCCTTAAATGAATAAACGTATTGCGATAAACATAATCCAATCATGTTTATGCTCAACGCAAACACCAAATAACAATTATTTAGGTTTAACACCAATCTCAATGGTAGAGGGAGCATGCGATGCTTGATCACATCAACCTTGGAAACACTTCCAACACATATCGTCATCTCACCTTTAGCTAGTCTCCGTTTATTCCGCAGCTTTTATTTCGAGTTACTAACACTTAGCAACCGAACCGGTATCTAATACCCTGGTTCTGCTAGGAGTACTAGTAAAGTACACATTCATATAATGTATATCCAATATACTTCTGTCGACCTTGCCTGCCTTCTCATTTACCAAGTATCTAGGGTAGTTCTGCTTCAGTGACCGTTCCCCTCATTACAGAAGCACTTAGTCTCGGGTTTGGGTTCAACCTTGGGATTCTTCACTAGAGCAGCAAATGATTTGCTGTTTCATGAAGTATCCCTTTTGCCCTTGCCCTTCTTGAAACTAGTGGTTTTACTAACCATCAACAATTGATACTCCTATTTGATTTCTACTTTCGCGGTGTCAAACATCGCGAATAGTTCAAGGATCATCATGTCTATCCCTGATATGTTATAGTTCATCACGAAGCTCTAATAGCTTGGTGGCAGTGACTATGGAGAACCATCACTATCTCATCTGGAAGATTAACTCCCACTCGATTCAAGTGATTGTAGTACTCAGACAATCTGAGCACATGCTCAACGATTGAGCTTTTCTCCCATAGTCTGCAGGCTTAAGAAACTTGTCAGAGGTCTCATACCTCTTGACGTGAGCACTAGTCTGAAATCCCAATTTCAGTCTTCGGAACATCTCATATGTTTTGTGACGTTTCAAAACGTCTTTGGTGCCACAATTCTAAACCATTAGCATTACGCACTGAACTATCACGTAGTCATCAAAACGTGTATGCCAGATGTTTCGCAACATCTACAGACGACGCTGAGGTTCAGCACACCGAGCGGTGCATTAAGGACATAAGCCTTCTGTGCAGCAATGAGGACAATCCTCAGTTTACGGACCCAGTCCGCATAAATAATTTGCAAAGTCCTTTAGACTATGTTCATGATAATGAAGTTCATCTGATTATTGAACTCCCACTCAGATAGACATCCCTCTAGTCATCTAAGTGATACATGATCCGAGTCAAACTAGGCCGTGTCCGATCATCACGTGAGACGGACTAGTCATCATCGGTGAACATCTCCATTTTGATCGCATCTACTATACGACTCATGTTCGACCTTTCGATCTATTGTGTTCCGAGGCCATGTCTGTACATGCTAGGCTCGTCAAGTCAACCTAAGTGTTTCGCATGTGTTCCGAGGCCATGTCTGTACATGCTAGGCTCGTCAACACCCGTTGTATGCGAGCGTTAGAATCTATCACACCCGATCATCACGTGGTGCTTCGAAACAACGAACCTTCGCAACGGTGCACAGTTAGGGGGAACACGTCTCTTGAAATTTTAGTGAGGGATCATCTTATTTATGCTACCGTCGTTCTAAGCAAATAAGATGTAAACATGATAAACATCACATGCAAATCATAAAGTGACGTGATATGGCCAATATCATCTTGCGCCTTTTGATCTCCATCTTCGAGGCGCGGCATGATCACCTTCGTCACCGGCATGACACCATGATCTCCATCATCATGATCTCCATCATTGTGTCTTCATGAAGTTGTCTCGCCAACTATTACTTCTACTACTATAGCTAACGGTTAGCAATAAAGTAAAGTAATTACATGGCGTTTACATTGACACGCAGGTCATTCAATAAATTAAGACAACTCCTATGGCTCCTGCCGGTTGTCATACTCATCGACATGCAAGTCGTGATTCCTATTACAAGAACATGATCAATCTCATACATCACATATATATCATTCATCACATCCTTTTGGCCATATCACATCACATAGCATACCCTGCAAAAACAAGTTAGACGTCCTCTAATTGTTGTTGCATGTTTTACGTGGCTGCTATGGGTTTCTAGCAAGAACGTTTCTTACCTACGCAAAAGCCACAACGTGATATGCCAATTTCTATTTACCCTTCATAAGGATCCTTTTCATCGAATCCGATCCGACTAAAGTGGGAGAGACAGACACCCGCTAGCCACCTTATGCAACTAGTGCATGTCAGTCGGTGGAACCTGTCTCACGTAAGTGTACGTGTAAGGTCGGTCCGGGCCGCTTCATCCCACGATGCCGCCGAATCAAGATAAGACTAGTAACGGCAAGTAAATTGACAAAATCGATGCCCACAACTACTTTGTGTTCTACTCGTGCATATAAACTACGCATAGACCTAGCTCATGATGCCACTGTTGGGGAACGTAGCAGAAATTCAAAATTTTCTACGCATCACCAAGATCAATCTATGGAGTTTACTAGCAACGAGAGGGAAGGAGTGCATCTACATACCCTTTTAGATCGCGAGCGGAAGCGTTCAAGAGAACGGGGTTGATGGAGTCGTACTCGTCGTGATCCAAATCACCGATGATCCTAGCGCCGAACGGACGGCACCTCCGCGTTCAACACACGTACGGGGCAGCGACGTCTCCTCCTTCTTGATCCAACAAGGGGGGAGGAGAGGTTGATGGAGATCCAGCAGCATGACGGCGTGGTGGTGGAAGTAGCGGGATTCCAACAGGGCTTCGCCAAGCGCTGCGGGAGGAGGGAGATGTGTCACGGGAGGGAGAGGGAGGCGCCAGGGCTTAGATATTGCTGCCCTCCCTTCCCCTGACTATATATAGGGCCAAGGGAGAGGGGGGGCGCAGCCTTGGCCCTTCCTCCAAGGAAGGGTGCGGCCAGGGAGGAGTCCATCCTCCCCAAGGCACCTCGGAGGTGCCTTCCCCCTTTAGGACTCTTCCTTTCCCTTATCTCTTGGCGCATGGGCCTCTTGGGGCTGGTGCCCTTGGCCCATATAGGCCAAGGCGCACACCCCTACAGCCCATGTGGGCCCCCGGGGCAGGTGGACCCCCGGACCCCTTTCGGCACTCCCGGTACAATACTGATAAAGTGCGAAACTTTTCCGGCGACCAAAATAAGACTTCCCATATATAAATCTTTACCTCCAGACCATTCCGGAACTCCTCGTGACGCCCGGGATCTCATCCGGGACTCCGAACAACTTTCGGGTTACCGCATACTAATATCTCTATAACCCTAGCATCACCGAACCTTAAGTGTGTAGACCCTACGGGTTCGGGAGACATGCAGACATGACCGAGACGACTCTCCGATTAATAACCAACAGCAGGATCTGGATACCCATGTTGGCTCCCACATGCTCCTCGATGATCTCATCGGATGAACCACGATGTCGAGGATTCAATCAATCCCGTATACAATTCCCTTTGTCAATCGGTATGTTACTTGCCCGAGATTCGATCGTCGGTATCCCGATACCTTGTTCAATCTCGTTACCGGCAAGTCTCTTTACTCGTTCCGTAACACATCATCCCGTGATCAACTCCTTGGTCACATTGTGCACATTATGATGATGTCCTACCGAGTGGGCCCAGAGATACCTCTCCGTTTACACGGAGTGACAAATCCCAGTCTCGATTCGTGCCAACCCAACAGACACTTTCGGAGATACCTGTAGTGCACCTTTATAGCCACCCAGTTACGTTGTGACGTTTGGTACACCCAAAGCATTCCTACGGTATCCGGGAGTTGCACAATCTCATGGTCTAAGGAAATGATACTTGACATTAGAAAAGCTCTTAGCAAACGAACTACACGATCTTGTGCTAGGCTTAGGATTGGGTCTTGTCCATCACATCATTCTCCTAATGATGTGATCCCGTTATCAACGACATCCAATGTCCATGGTCAGGAAACCGTAACCATCTATTGATCAACGAGCTAGTCAACTACAGGCTTACTAGGGACATGGTGTTGTCTATGTATCCACACATGTATCTGAGTTTCCTATCAATACAATTCTAACATGGATAATAAACGATTATCATGAACAAGGAAATATAATAATAACCAATTTATTATTGCCTCTAGGGCATATTTCCAACAAGATCAACCCCAAGTTTTGCCTTCTCGGAGTTTAGCACACGAGACACAACAAGAGCATGATCAAGATCTTTCTTTAACTTAGCATGATCATCGTTGTATGACTCCTCAAGAGCCAAACGAAGACCACGCTCTTCGTCAAGAGCATTGGAAAGGTCCGAAATCTCATCGGCATAGTCACGACTATGCCCCTCCATCTTAGAGATGGTATCTTCGTGAGCCTCGATCATGTCATTGGCTTCACCAAGTTGTTCCAAGAGAGCAACGAAGTGCTTCTTGGATTTACCCTTGAGTTTACCCATAAAGATCTCAAACTCATTTTCCTCCACATTTGTCCCCTCATGTTCATCAATACTATCCGTCGAAGAAGGATGATTAATGATGGTAGTTTTGATGTTGGAGGTTACCTTATTTGTGGCTTTAGCCATGAGGCACTTGGCGGTGATGTTCTCATTGGGTGAGTCGAAGAGAGACACCCGTAGAGTCTCCGCAATGGCAACGGAGGCCATGGCAACCGACTCACCATCTTCATCATCGTCATCATCCTCATTGTACTCTTCTTGTACCACCAACGCCTTGGGAGGAGTCTTCTTGGTGAAGTTGCTCTTGTTGGGGAACGACTTGGCCTTGTCTTTTCTAATGAGCTTGCCACCATTGTCTTCCCTCTTCTCGTAAGGGCACTCCGCAACAAAGTGTCTCACATTGCCACAATTGAAGCAAGTCCTCATCCGTTGCTTGCCCTTTGCGCCACTTGAATTGCTCTTGTTGAAGTTTGGCCTTGTGTTCTTCTTGCTCCAAAATTGCCTTGAAGCAAGAGCCATGTGTTCATGATAGGCATACTTCGTATCTTCGAGGTTGCCCTCCTCTTCTTCCTCTTCGTCCTCTTCCTCCATACTAACCTTGGCCTTTAAAGCAAGGTTGGGCTTCTTTACTCTTTGAGAACAAAGAACCGCATTGTCGGCGGTCTTGTCCAAGATGCTCATAGCAACAAATTCATCCAACACTTCACTTGACGATAAGGTGTGGAAGTCCGGCCTTTGACGAATTACGGAGGACATGGCTTTGTGGTAGGGCATCATTGCCTTGAGGAATTTGCGCTTGATCCAATTGTCATCCGTGTCCTTACTTCCATGATCTCGGAGAGAGACCGCGAGTTTGGTTACTCTCCGAAAAAGCTCATGAGGTTCTTCATCTTCTTTCATTGCAAACTCGTCGGCTTCATCTTGCACCACTTCATAGTTGGAGCGTTGAATGCTTGCGCTTCCCCGATAGAGGGAAACAACTTGGAGCCAAGCATCTTTGGCCACGGTGTAAGGCCGGAGATGAGGAAGATCTTCGGGTGGGATTGCTTCTTGGATGATGAAGAGAGCATTTTCATTGAATTGATGATCCACAACTTCTCTTGGAGCGAAGTTACTTCGGTCATGCGGATAAAAACCCTCTTCAATGATTCTCCAAAGGTTAGTGTTCACATGATTTAAATGACGCTTAAAACGATAGACCCAAGAATCAAAATCTACATTCTTCTCAATCTTAGGGGCCGGGCCGGCATGATTCAAATGAGTGGAAGGGAGCGGTCCACCATAGACAGGTGGAGGTTCCACATGGGCAAAGATGCCGGTCCCATTTTTATCACTAGAACAAGGAGCCTTCTCGCTAGAAGCTTCCCCCTTGTCGGAGGTAGCATCCGTCACCTTGTTAGCGGGATCACCCACTTTCAACGGTGCGGTGGTAAGTTTAAGCCCTTCTAAGAATGTATTCAACATGCTTTCGACCTTGGTCGTCATGGAGGTTTTCAATGTGTCCAACGCCACATTGAATTCCTCACGAGAGACCGCGGTTCCCCCATCTCCCGTAGACGAGACTGGATTCTCACCGGAGTGCTCCTCCGCACCGTCTACGACGTCAACCATAATCTTTGGACGGTAAAGTCCTTAATAAAGAGACGAGGCTCTGATACCAATTGAAAGGATCGATATAGTTGACTAAAGGGGGGGTGAATAGGCAACTAACAATTTTTAGCTTTTCTTTACCAAATTAAACTTTGCATCAAAATAGGTTGTCTAGATATGCAACTATGTGAACAACCTATATGATGCAATGACAACAAGCACGCAAGCAAGTAAGATATATAACTCGAGTAAACTTGCGAAAGTAAAGGAATGAGATAACCAAGAGTGGAGCCGGTGAAGACGAGGATGTGTTACCGAAGTTCCTTCCTTTTGAAGGGAAGTACGTCTCCGTTGGAGCGGTGTGGAGGCACAATGCTCCCCAAGAAGCCACTAGGGCCACCGTATTCTCCTCATGCCCTCACACAATGCGAGATGCCGTGATTCCACTATTGGTGCCCTTGAAGGCGGCGACCGGACCTTTACAAACAAGGTTGGGGCAATCTCCACAACTTAATTGGAGGCTCCCAACGACACCACAAAGCTTCACCACAATGGACTATGGCTCCGCGGTGACCTCAACCGTCTAGGGTGCTCAAACACCCAAGAGTAATAAGATCCGCTAGGGATAGGTGGGGGGGAATCAAATTTCTCTTGGTGGAAGTGTAGATCGTGGCCTTCTCAACCAATCCCGAGCAAATCAACAAGTTTGATTGGCTAGGGAGAGAGATCGGGCGAAATGGAGCTTGGAGCAACAATGGAGCTTTTGGGGAAAGAGGTGAGTCAACTTTGGGGAAGAAGACCCCTTTATATAGTGGGGGGGAACAAACCAACCGTTACCCCACTTCTGCCCCGAAGAGAGCGGTACTACCGCTGTGCCAGCGGTACTACCGCTTGCCACTATAAGCGGTACTACCGCTCCTCATCGCGGTACTACCGCTTGGCCCAGCGGTACTACCGCGGTGGGAGGGCGGTACTACCGCATAGGAGCGGTACTACGGCCCCCCACAGCCGCGGCCAGTACCGTAAAACCCGACACGAAAAAGGAGCCCTCGAATCGAGGCGGTACTAGCACGAGACCACCGCGGTACTACGGCTTGGGGCTACTAGCGGTACTACTGCTCTGGAGCGGTACTACCGCTCCCAGAGCGGTACTACCGCTTGTGGCACCCAAGCGGTACTACCGCTCCGTCCCGCGGTACTACCGCTGGGACCAGAGTGAGCACACAAATGGGGGCTACTAGCGGTATTACTGCTCTGGGCGGTACTATCGCTTGTAGCACTCAAGCGGTACTACCGCTCTGGCCCGCGGTACTACCGCTGGCACCAGAGAGGGCACATTGAGAAGAGAAACAAGCCCATCATCGAAACGGAAAGGCTCGGAGGGAGGGGCAAAGGAAGTGTACGTGATGATTCTGCCCTAGCCTTTCCAAAACGGACCCCTCTTGATAGTACGGTGATCCCTATGAAACTTGTCCACCAAACTAATCCGAAAGGACTACACCGTCTTCGCTTCAAGCTCCGAGGGGAGGGAATCGTCTCGTGCCAAAAGGATGAATCTCTGAAAAACACTCAATGCACACGATTAGTCCGCAAAAGCATTGTCATCAATCACCAAAACATCTTAGGGATAAATATGCCCTTACACCTACTAATAGGGGGTGGTTAATATTCTTGGTTTGGTTTGGTCCACTTCGATGATTTTCGTTTTCTTTGTCATCAATCATATTATTGCGTGTGCATTGCAACCGGGCGTAAATATTCTGGTGGCTTGATACGAAACATGTCAAACATATACCTTATCATCATGCATATGTTGCAGCATTGTTAATTGTTTTACAAACCATTCAAAATCGAATAGCACCCTGTCTAGAAACATTTACCTGCCAGCAATATATGGGAGGTAATGTGGTGGCGGCGGGGCCTTCGTCCGGTTCCTTGGTGTCCTCCCAACCCGCTCCCTTGCCGCCTGGCTGCTGGCTGCTTCCCAGCTCCGGCGAGGTTCTTACCACCTCGACTTCCCACATCTCCGTCCAACACCTGTTTTTTGAGACACTCTCGCTAAGCTTTATTTATGTCACGACAATGTTTACAGGAATGAAAAGAAGATCACCGGATTAACCTAACCAGACATGGGGACCAAACCCAAGTGATAATGCATTGCTTAGCGAGATTGTGAGCCTCGGTATTTGAGGTTCTAAACTCGTGAACAATATTACATAAAGAAAAAGCCATAGCATGCTCTATGATTTCATGTATAATTGCTCCGTACTATACTGAGGATCCCTGTTTAACTCTGTTAACCACAGTCTTGCAATCCGATGCGACATGAATCTTCTGCACATATAAATCTTTCGCCAGTGCTAAAGCCTCTCCGACTCCCAACGACTTGAGAGTTTCCGGATCAGCTAGATTTCTGAACGTAATGCAAGAAGCCCCCACAAAACTGCCTTTTGAATATCGACACACCACAACAACATCACCGTATCTACCGTTCCGTGCAACCGCTGCATCCGTGTTGAGTTTTACATGTTCAACTGGTGGAGGTAACCACCCTGTGGGTCGTGGTGCAGTACTCCTCTGATGGGTTGTCCTTGGTTTGGCTAATATCCTGATGCCAGCCAAGAAAGATTTGATGAAATAGTGAGTTGAGAGTGGACTCTGAAATATATCCTCATGGATTGCTTTTCTCCTCGCTTTTCAAATCGCCTACATGGTCACTACCATCAGCTCATGAGACAGTCCCTTGCATTCAAATCATGGTTTGCACACATATGTTCAACCATCTCTTTTGTAGCGAGTGACCACACACTTCTAGCCAACATGCATTCAAACAGAGCGTGCTTCCAATTGTCTTCAGATGAACGTATTGCGCGGACGGAAGATGTTAGCCATATGACGGTGATGCAACACATCCGAAGTAGACATCGAGTTCTGCCCCAACCTCCAGAAGAAGTTCTTTCTTAGATGTCACTGTAGTGTTCCAAAGCTTCGTCCAGTTTTGTTCTGTATCAGACTGGCCCTGAACATTCTCTAACCAATTCTCCCTTTGGGTCTTTGTTTTGATCAGCATCTTATTAACCGACCTGACAGAAAATCTCCCACGACGGTCAGCTCCCATGCCAAGAAATCTTCCACCTCCGTTGGGCCATGGCCGGCGCGGCTCCGTGCTTGGCGGTCGGTGGGTTGTTTCTAACACAAGGACCAAATGACTAGCCCGAGAGAAGGCCCAACATATTACCTCGGCCCATGCAGCTCTTCACTGACTAAACCCCAACGCCCCGGACGTATAAAATCGCCCACTCCTCGCAATCACCTGCCTACGCCGCCGCCGCTCCTCCCTGATCCCGCCGCCGCCGCCGTGCTCTCGCCAGGCACCACCGCAAACATGGCTGCTGTCCTCACCCGCCCGACGCCGGGCACGGTCCAGTGCTTCGGGCGCAAGAAGACGGCGGTGGCCGTCGCGTACACCAAGCCAGGGCGCGGCCTCATCAAGGTGAACGGCGCTCCCATCGAGCTGATCCGCCCGGAGATGCTCCGCCTCAAGGCGTTCGAGCCCATCATGCTCGCCGGCCGCTCCCGCTTCAAGGACATCGACATGAGGATCCGCGTTCGCGGCGGCGGGAAGACCTCCCAGATCTACGCCATCCGTCAGGCCGTCGCCAAGGCGCTCGTCGCCTACTACCAGAAGTATGTCGACGAGGCCGCCAAGAAGGAGGTCAAGGACATCTTCGCCCGCTACGACCGTACCCTCCTCGTCGCCGACCCCCGTCGCTGCGAGCCCAAGAAGTTCGGTGGTCGCGGCGCCCGCGCGAGGTTCCAGAAGTCTTACCGTTGATTGGCCTGCAGGATCGTCGACTATTGGGTGGTTTTCTCTGCTTTACCTCCCAAGTTTTAGACTCCGTATGATTAGTTCCGTACCTTGGCAAGATATTGTGGTATGATTTGCTGTGAGATGTTTTAAGACTACTACTGGGTAGTTGCTCGATTGTGTTATTTACTTGTTATGTTAAGGAATTTTGATATGGTTGCGTACTTGCACTATATTTTATGCTATGTTGTCTGATGACTGATGTTGTCTTTAAGTTAGCCGGATGTGTTGAATGGTGCTAATACAATCACTTTGATCTTCTAGGAAATGCCCATGTTGCTCTTTATTCTTTGCATCTTCCGTTGGGTCTTCAGTATAATTTATATGAGAGTATTGTAAGACTGATTTGCTTAGGATGATACGGTTGATTTCTGTGCTTTACCTCACAAATTCTAGAACGTTGATGCTTTGTTCCGGCGTGTCTAGACATCATGATATGAATGTGATGTGAGATGTTTGAGGATGTCGGGTAGTTGCTGGAATACGACTTTGCTTGATACCCAATTTGAGGAATTTTGATATCATTACCTTGTATTGATGCTATGTTTCCAGTTTCATTAGATTGTTGCAAAGAAATATCATTTTGATCAACTATGAATTGCCCATTTTGCTCTTGTTCAGCACATCTTTGGTTAGGAGTGATCTGTCTGGGCATGTTGTGCGAACTGGTATTCAACTATATCAGCACTTGGCTGTTGCATATTGTGTGTATATTGATGATGTCAAGTAGCAAACTAGCAAATGATGCTTGTTATCATCTATGGCAAAAGCACAAGTATAATAGGTTGTAAATAATGTTTAGTTCAACTAGCCTATAAGTAGAAGTTTTGATTGATGGAAACACAGTGTAGCTCCTTGCATACATGTCTTAGTATCTGCCTATAGGAAAAACATGGTAACTGATTTTAGCAGAATAAGTTTAATCCTAAATCAAACACATATCACCGTGTTGCTAGTTCTATGCTATGTCTGTGATTTCTAAATTAAGTTACCTTGAAAGAGCATTTCATCGTTTGGTTAGGTTTTAAAATTGGTACTATAGTTCAGAATGTTCGTAAACAGTAGAAAAATCCACATCTGAAATGGTGCTCAGCAACACAGTGCAATAATGCTGCCATTCCTGACTATCTGCTACTCCCTCCGTTCCCATCTAGAGATTCCAACAAGTGACTACATACGAAGCAAAATTAGTGAATCTACACTCTAAAATATGTCTACATACATCCATATGTATTAGTCCATTTGAAATGTCTAAAAAGACTTGTATTTAGGAACGGAGGGAGTACCAGTCTATTTGGTATGCTTGTATTCTACTGCTGTGTTGAGTTTCAGTTTGAAACAAGTGTTGCAATTTCTTGGGCTATTCTGTTCTTTTGACCTGTGTCATTTCTTCAAATTTCTATTGTAGTTTTGGTTTGTGATCTCAGTGCAACATTGTAGCATTGGCTATGCTTCTCCTGTGTCATCTGCTGCGTGTTTGATCTATGTCATATCTGATGTTACAAGGATTTTGCTACACTGTGATACAGAATCCATTCCTGCTGTTTCTGAAATCACCTGGTGGAGAGCAGCAGTTTCGTGAGGTTCTTCTCATGTTAGTTGTCCCAATTCTTGTTTCATTTTTGAGTGTGCTTTAGTTTTTTCTCTTAACTGATGTGAATTGCGGTAAATGTAATGCAGTCGGTGCGATGTATTTTGGAACCTTGCTGCATTTTGTGCGTTGGATACCTAGCACCAGGTAGAGATTTGTGAGCCAATAGCGTGGGCTCCCAGCTTGCAGGCAATGCTTTGTTCGGACAGCTCTGTGTTTTAAGACCCATGACTACCGTTTTGCTTCAGACCTGCGAACTAGTTAGACTGTTTTGCTTCAGAACTGCTGACGTGGTTAGACTGTTGTGGAACGTATGCAATGGTTAGTACAATTCTTGACATTTGGGGACATTGTTGTGCATGCTGATTGTCAATTATGGAAGCTTTGTTGTAAAATATTGGCTTTTGAAATATGAAATGTACTCCCTCTGTCTCAAAATGTAGTGTCGAAAAACATCTTACATTGAGTAATAATCTTTGTTATGGTTTTTCATATTCTCAGTCGCTGATCTGGGCCTAAAGAAAAATTCCTTGACCAAAAGAAAGCAGGACACTCGGCAATCTGCACCACTGCCATGAATGCAGTAGAAATGTGGCACTTAGACACCTGCGAATTCGATAACCAAATTTTAGCTCTTTTGGGCGATCTGAATAGCACTTGTTTAGCCAAATTTCCGGATGGGAATGGGCCGACCTGGCCCTTGTGGCCCCAAGGTCAATTTAAGAGGCCACGGGTCGACCCATATAAAGAATACTTAGTGACTTTGTTGGCTGAATATTTCGGGCTGATCCAGATTCTTGCTTTACATTGTCTTGGACAAACAGGATGTTAAAATTAGGCACAATTTAATGGAATCTGTGTAAAAATTAAGATTTCTAATACGTGGTTAACAAAAAAATCAAGTCGTTTGCTTGTGGTTTTGTACATGCGCATCTTGCCGAAACATATGAACACAATTTTATTGTTCATATACAAGAGTGTTTGTCGGAAATTATTCGACAGACTACATCGCAAAATCGGATCTTACGACAAAGCCGTCACGACGACGATTGCAACTGCTGTGAGATATAGTAGTAAGACTATAAGGTGGGTTGACCCGTTGAATGATAACCCACAAGTATAGGGGATCGCAATAGTTTTCGAGGATAGAGTATTCAACCCAAATTTATAGATTCGACACAAGGGGTGCCAAAGAATATTTAAAGGTATTAGCAGCTAAGTTGTCAATTCAACCACACCTGAAGATTAATTATCTGCAACAAGTAATCAGTAGCAAAGTAATATAATAGTTTTGATAGTAGTGACAATATCAATTGTAACAGTAACAGTGATAACAGTAATTTTGTAGCAAGTGTAACAGTGATGATAGCAGTAGTAACTTAGTAGAAACAATATAAGATAAATTCGTAAGCATTGGATCGGTGACTTGTTGGATGATATTCATCATGAGACAGTTATAACCTAGGACGATACGACACTAGCTCCAGTTCGTCAATATAATGTAGGCATGTATTCCGTAAATAGTCATACATGCTTATGGAAAGAACTTGCATGTCATCTTTTGTCCTACCCTCCCGTGGCAGCGGAGTCCATATTGGAAACTAAGGGATATTAAGGCCTTCTTTTAATAGAGAACCGGAACACAGCATTAACACATAGTGAATACATGAACTCCTCAAACTACGGTCATCACCGGAAGAAGTCCCGGTTTCTGTCACTCCGGAGTTACCGGATCATAATATGTAGTAGGTGACTATAACTTGCAAGATTGGATCTAGAACATGAATATAATGATGATAACATAAACGGTTCAGATCTGAGTTCATGGCACCCGGGCCCAAAGTGACAAGCATTAAGCATGACAAAGTCATAGCAACATCAATCTAAGAACATAGTGGATACTAGGGATCAAGCCCTAACAAAACTAACTCGATTACATGATGAATCTCATCCAACTCCTCACCGACCAGCAAGCCTACGAAGGAATTACTCACTCCCAGTGGGGAGCTCATGGAATTGGCGATGGAGAAGGGTTGGTGATGATGAAGAACGAAGATCCCCCTCTCCGGAGCCCCAAACGGACTCCAGATCTGGCCTCCCGATGAAGAACAGGAGGTGACGACGGCTCCATCTCGTGGATCGTGATAATTCTTTCTCCCTGATTTTTTTCTAGAAAAATAGGAATTTATAGCGTCGGTTTCAGGGTCTGCGGGGCCACCAGGTGGGGACAACCCACCTGGGTGCGCCAGGAGAGGGGGCGCGCCCTGGTGGGTTGTGCCCACCCAGGGGCCCCTCTCGGGTAGGTCTTGGCTCCAGAAATTCTTATATTTGATATAAAAAATCCTCATAAAGTTTCGTTCAATTCCGAGAACTTTTATTTCTGCACAAAAGCAACACCATGGTAGTTCTGCTGAAAACAGCGTCAGTTCGGGGTTAGTTTCATTCAAATCATGCAAATTAGAGTCCAAAACAAGAGGAAAAGCGTTAGGAAAAGTAGATACGTTGGAGATGTATCAACTCCCCCAAGTTTAAACCTTTGTTTGTCCTCAAGCAATTCAGTTGATAAACTGAAAGTGAAAAAGAAAAACTTTTACGAACTCTTTTGCTCTTGTTTGCATAAATAAGCTTAAACAACACCCAGGTTTTCAGCCAACATTATAACTAACCATGCCGACAGTAAGTCTTAAAGATTATATTGACTCTTATCAATGATATAATCAGCTAGCGAGCAATAATAAGATATCTCAAACGGCAACACGTTGTCAAAACAACCATGATATAATCTGACAATAGTGGTATCTCGCTAGCCCTTTCTGAGACCGTAAAACATAAATGCAGAGCACCTCCAAAGTTCAAGCAGCGACTAAACATTGTAATTCATGGTAGAAAAGATCCAGTCATGATGCACCCAACATTAGCTACACACGATGCATAAGTCATGACAGCTGTGCTCTCACGTTCTAGCGCTTATTTTAGAAGGTGATGACACAACATAAAAGTAAATAGATAGTCCCTTCGCAGAGGGAAGCAGTGATTTGCAGAGGTGCCAGAGCTCAAGTTTTAAAACAGAGATAAATGATATTTTGGGACATGCACCCTTTTCATTTACTTCACGACCATCAGTTATCAATATCTTCCATGCTAAGCATGCTAGTGGCGGTTCTCAAGTGATAAAAGTAAAGGTTTTGACTCCATTGGGAGTTTTTGTTTGATTATTTAAGAGATTAACTCTTTTTCAGTTTGCAGTTTGGGACTGGGCATCCCTATTACCGCCCTTTTCTCATGCGATGGCGAGTGAATAAACACTCGACCTGAGAATAACCCGCTTAGCATGGAAGATACCGACCACCTCCGGTCATTCCATGAACGATCCAGGCACACAAAAAGGATATTTATTTAGAAGTTTTTAGAGGTGGCACATGCAAATTTACTTAGGACGGCAGGGTAATACCGTATATAGATAGGTATGATGGACTCATCTGGAATAACTTTGGGTTCAAGATTTTTGATGTACAAGCAGAGTTCCCACTTAGTATAGGCGAAGGCTAGCAATTAGATTGAGAAGCGGCCAGCTAGAGAGCAACAACGGTCATAAACATGCATTATGCGTAAGTAACATTCGACACTAGCATGAGTAGGATATGAACACCATGAACATAAATATCATAGAGGCTATGTTGGTTTTGATTCAACTACATGCATGAACATGTGCCAAGTCAAGCCACTCAAACATTCAGAGGAGGATACCATATCATCATACTACATCACAATAATTTTAACGCAATGTTGATATCCAAGATAAATCATTATCCACTCCCAGCTACTTATGCATGGCATGAGAAACTATAATCTCTAATTGTCATTGCAAACATGTTTAATCATAATGGGCTGAATCATGGATACTAGGTTAAATATATTTACACAAACAGAACAAGTCGAGTTCATACCAGTTTCTCTCTGCCACGACCAGTTCATCGAATATCGTCATTATTGCCTTTCACTTGCACGACCGAACGATATGAAAATAATAATAGTGCAAGAGTGTCGTGGACTAAGCTGGAATCGGCAAACATTTTATTCAAAAGGAGAAGACAGGGTAAAATGTGCTCTTTATTGGTTCAATAATTATTCATATGAGAGCCACTCAACATTTTCATCGTGGTCTTCTCCTCGGTACAACTCAAATAAAAAGAAAAGAAATTCAGAGAAACACACTGAAATATTTTTGGAGTTATTGGTGTTCTTGAACAAGGAAATAAAAGGGAAAAGCGAAAACGAGAAAAACTATTTACACGGGAAAGCTCCCAACAGGCAAAAGAAGAACAAGGAAATCTTTTTGGATTTTCTTTTTAATACTACTACTAAGCATGCATAGAAAGTAAACTACTACAACTAATTTTTTTGGTTTTTCTAAAGTTTTTTCAAACACACAAGAAGAAAGCAAGAAAATAAATCTAAGCATGGATGATACAATGAAAAAGTGTGAACACTGACAAATGGAAATGAGTGGACATGAATATAATGTCGGTGAGAAACACGTACTCCCTCAAGCATAGGCTTTTGGTCTAGCTTGGTAGTCAGTTAGTAACCTGGAGGGTAGTAGTCGGCGTGGTATCTTATGGAGGCTCTTGGTGCGGATGCCTCGGCTTGCCGTGCTGCCTCCACTGCTGCGTCGTGAGGTCGAGCCTCGCTCTCAAGAACAAAATATCTTCCCTTGCTGTGATGGTCAAAAAGAGCAGGCGCGGGCAAATATGTGTGCACAACAGATTTTTGGTTAAAGAAAAGACTATAAGTGAAGTTATCAACCTTTCCTTTGAGAATCTTATGATCCTTTAAGGTGCCAAAATCTAAATACTACGTGGGTAGGATAGGATCAAAGGGCAAGGGTGAAACACCCATCCCTCGTGCTAAATGCGTGGCATAAATTCCACCATAGAACCAGCCACTGTTAGCGTTGTGCTGAAGTCTGTGTGCAACAATCGCTCCAAGGTTATAATCCCCTTCACCAGTGAGAGCAGTGCGAATGAGGCTCAAGTCTGGAGCACATAGTGTGCTACAATCTTGCTTGCCTACTATACATTTCCCATTAAATAATGCAAAGTACTGAATTGCGGGAAAATGAATGCTCTTTATTCTACCTTGTGTCACTCCCTTACTTTCACCGTAATAAAGACTAGTCAAGAATGTTTCGAACTCAGCCTTTGGTGGTTCGTCAAGCGAACCCCAAAATGGAAGTTTGCAGTGGTAAGCAAAATTTTCTAGTGATATGGTAAATGGACTATCATAAAGCATGAACGACACCCTAGACTCACGGGGAAAGAATTTAAACCCTTTGACAAATGATTCAGTGAGAAGATGGTGTTGTTCGCACTTATCTGAAAGGTAGGGACCGAGACCGGCATTGTGAACATATTGCTCAAATTCCTCCTTAATGCCCACACGCACCATATAATCATCGCAAGGCCATAAGCACGTTTTGGTGGCAACATCTCGTGTGGAACTTTCACTTGGTTCAACATAAGACCAACGGGCAGAACTGTCACTAGAAGATGCCCCCGAGGATTGCCTCCTCGAAGAGCTCCTTCCAAATAGGTTCATCATGTCCGCATACAATTTTCTGAAAAAATTTGGGTGACAAAAATTTGTCAACAAAACTTTATAAAATTGATAGCAACTACTCATAGGGATACATAGAAGCCATAGCAAGCATTCAAACTACTTAGAACTCTAAGAATTCAACATGCAAGTTCATCTACAGCAGCACCAAGAGTAGCTAATTGTTCCAAATATAAATCACTAAAACAAAAACTAATTGGACAAACGGTGGAGTCACATACCAAGCAACAATCCCCCGAAACAGTTAAACAGAGCTTTGAGCAAAGAGATCGAAATCCGCGGGTTTGAGAGCAAGAACATGGGAGAGAGAGCAATGGAGATTTTTTTCTGGAGGTAAGTGATGATGTGGGATGAAGAGGTAAGTGAGGGGGACCACAACCCACCAGGGCGCGCTTGGGGGTCCTGGCGCACCCAGGTGGGTTGTGCCCACCTGGTGCCCCTCCCTCTGATATTATTTGCACCAGAAATTCAAAAATATTCAAAAAAAATCGTATTAAATTTCCAAAGCATTCTGAGAACTTTTTATTTTTGGGTCATTTTTTTATTGCACTGGAAATTCAGAAAACAGACAAAACATGGCATTTTATTTTATTTAACTGATAAAAACAGAAAACAAAAAGTAGAGATAGAAGGTAGTGCTTACTAAATTCATCAACTTCATGTAAACAATTTAAGTACAAGTTACCGGAAGGAGGCACATTGGATCTAGAATAGAAACTTGATAACCCAATTGACTTGGCTTGAGCCAATAAGAATGATGAAGTCCCCTTAAATCTTCATAATGTAGCCAAGTCTCCAATGCCCTCCAACAACACCTCTTGATCAAGTTTGAGCTAGTTGGTCCCCAACCAAGTTGGGTCCTAAGAGGTTAGTCACAATAGGCTTGGCTACCCAAATGGTTCTTTTCTTGACACCACTTTGAGCACCAACAAATTTGGCAAACACATGGCCAACATTATCCTTCCCAAGAGAATAGATATCATCAATAATAATTGGGTTGGATAAGTTACCACTAGTGCATGAAGAGGCGAGGTGACCTTTCTCACGACATAAGTAGCAACGTCTACTCTTCACTTTATTCTCACTTGATTTCTCAACTTGAGAAGCATTAGCTTGAGGATTCTTGGGAAGAGGACTTTCTTCAACTTGTGGTTGAGCATGAGATCGAACTTGTGGCCGCTTCCCTTGTTGCTTGTCACTAATGGCCTTCTTCTTCAATGGGCAAGATCTAACATGATGCCCTTCTACTTTGCACTTGAAGCAAACAATCTTGGCCGAATTCTTGACTTGTTCTTGGCCCTTCTTTTTGTTCATCTTGGACTTCTTCTTCTTGTTGGAGTTGAATCCAAGTCCACCTTTGTCATTGGGGGATTTTTGCACTCTCAAGATGTTATTGAGTGTAAATTTCCCTTCATGACTCTTTTCCAAGTCTTTCTTCAAAGAAGTGACTTGGGCCTTGAGCTCTTTGATTCCCTCTACATGGTTAGTCTCAACACAAGCACTAGAGGAAGTATAAGCTTCATCGTTAGAGCAACAAGGCAAGGAAAGCAATTCATCACAAGATGTACCAACGTTATGCATGGATGAGTCGCGAGGACTAGCACAAGGCAATATAGCATTTTGACTAAAAGTAGTGCTAGTGTCCACATGAGGCTCACTAGATGTTACCTTAGCAATCATGGCCTCATGAGCTATCTTTAGCACATTATGGGATACTAGAAGATCATCATGAGAGCTTGAGAGCTTTTCATGGCTTTCTTCCAATTTCCCATAATTGCTAGATAGCAACTCAAGTTGAGCCTGTAGCTCAACGTTCTCCTTTAAAATGGATGCTTCACAAGAAATAGAGTTAGTAGCACAAGCATCATCATTAACAACAAGAGGAGAAGGCAACTTGGCAAGCTCTTTTAAATAAGAAGCTTCAAGTTGAGCATGAGACTCGGTGAGTTTGATGAGCTCACCCTTGATGACCCTTGAGCCATTTTCGAGGTGCTCAAAATCCTCAAGGAGTCTAGCATGAGCAACTTCAAGCTTAGCATTTTTAGTTTCAAAAACATTGGCCACCTCAAGAGCTCTATCATGAGATTCCTTCACTCTAGATAACTCTAGAGCAAAAGTCTCCTCAAGAGATTCCTTGGTGGTTTGTTCAAGTTCAAGAGCTTGAGAGAGGTCCGCAATCTCATTAGCGTAATCACGCTCATGACCTTCCATTTTATCAATGGTGACCTCATGTTCCTCAAGACGAGATTCCAACTCATCAATATATTTCTTGCCCTCAATAACAATAGACATGATTTCCATGAAGTTGGAACGAGCAATTTTATTCTTAAGAAGAGCTTTAAAAATTATTTCCCCCTTAACTTTTAAGGAGGCAACATCATCATTCTCTTCATCATAATCGACATCATCATCACTCTTGCCATCATCAATATTATCACAAGATATATTGGGATTCAAAGTGGGAGATACGTTTGAAGCCTTGGCCATAAGGCAAAAAGCAATAGATGATGATGTGGGATCCCTTGAAGCACCATTCAAGACCACATCTTGTTCCATGGAGTGTTGGGTTTCCTCTACATTGTTAGCACAACAACTCGAGGAAATACATGCATTTTTATCATGCCAACAAGACATAGCAAGCATATCATCATGAGATTTAGTCAAACAATTTGTACATGATATGCAAGGACTATCAACACAAGCATGTGAAACATTTGGAGTGCTCGAAGTGCTAGAGTCCAAAGATGAAGCATCACAACAAGAAAGTGATGAAGGATTATCAAAACTAAGCCCATTATCATCATCACAATGAACACCACTACTCACCATGTCATTACCTTGTGGCAAACCACATGTAGGTGAAGTAGAAGAAGTTGAGAACACAACACGACCGGAGGTGGAGGGAGAACAATCATCCCCACAAAACTTGGCCACGCCATATTTATCTTGAAGCTTTGTCCACAACTCATGAGCATCCCGGAAAGGCATGAGTTGAAATATAACAACATTGCTCAAAGCATCGAAAATCATATTAGAAGTTTGAGCATTGAGATAAGAGTTTTTCTCATCCTCTAAAGATAATCTTTGGGGACCCTTTGGAGGAGAAAAACCCATATCTACAATTCGCTCTAAATTTGGGTCCATGACCCTAAAGAGATTAAACATGCGAATTACCCAAACATCAAAATTTGTGCCATAGAAACTAAGAGTGTGAGAGAATCCTAATCCCCTAGTCGACATCTTTACTCTCTAGGCGGTTAAGCCCTATAAAGAGAGACGAGGCTCTGATACCAATTGAAAGATCGTGGATGTCGCCTAGAGGGGGGGGGGTGAATAGGCGCTTTAAAATAATTACGGTTGAGGCTTGAACAAATGCGGAATAAACCTAGCGGTTAATTTGTCAAGCACAAAACCTACAACAACTAGGCTCACCTATGTGCACCAACAACTTATGCTAAGCAAGAAAAACTACTTAGGTGATAGCAAGATATATGACAAGAAACAATATGGCTATCACAAAGTAAAGTGCATAAGTAAAGGGCTCGGGTAAGAGATAACCGAGGCAGACGGAGACGACGATGTATCCCGAAGTTCACACCCTTGCGGATGCTAATCTCCGTTTGGAGCGGTGTGGAGGCACAATGCTCCCCAAGAAGCCACTAGGGCCACCGTAATCTCCTCACACCCTCGCACAATGCAAGATGTCGTGATTCCACTAAGGGACCCTTGAGGGCGGTCACCGAACCCGTACAAATGGCAACCCTTGGGGGCGGTCACCGAACCCGTACACTTTGGAAACCCTTGGGGGCGGTCACCGGAACCTGTCAAATTGCTCGGGGTGATCTCCACAACCTAATTGGAGACCCCGACGCTTGCCCGGAGCTTTACACCACACTGATTGAGCTCCGAACACCACCAACCGTCTAGGGCGCCCAAGCACCCAAGAGGAACAAGCTCAAGGGTACCAAGCACCAAAGAGTAATAAGCTTCTCAACTTGTAACTTCCACGTATCACCGTGGAGAACTCAAACCGATGCACCAAATGCAATGGCAAGGGCACACGGAGTGCCCAAGTCCTTCTCTCTCAAATCCCACCGAAGCAACTAATGCTAAGGAGGAAGATGAGAGGAAGAATAAGAAGGAGAACACCAAGAACTCCAAGATCTAGATCCAAGGGGTTCCCCTCACATAGAGGAGAAAGTGATTGGAGGAAATGTGGATCTATATCTCCTCTCTATTTTCCCTCAAAAACTAGCAAGAATCCATGGAGGGATTGAGAGTTAGCAAGCTCGAAGAAGGTCAACAATGGGGGAAGAACACGAGCTCAAAGGATAAGGTTCATTGGGGAAGAAGACCCCCTTTTATAGGTGGGGAAAAAGCCAACCGTTATGGTCACAGCCCGCACCGAGCGGTACTGCCGCTCCAAGGAGCGGTACTACCGCCAGGGCGGTAGTAGCCCTTTGATGCACAACAGTGAGGAGGCAAAAAAGCCAGAAGAACCGTTGGAGCGGTAGTACCGCTAGGGGTAGCGGTACTAAAAAATTACATCCGTGCCTACCACCGCTGGACTTGTGACGAGTTTTTGGTCCCGAGTGGAAGTAGCCACGGAAGTAGCCGCGGTAGTACTGCTTCAAGTGGTAGTACCGCTCCCAAGAGCGGTAGTAAAAAATTACATCCGCTCCTGTCCGCGGTAGTACCGCTGCAGCCTTTTCAGAACACCAAAACTGACACAACTTCTGCAAACGGACTCCGAATTCGACGAAACCAAGTTTGTTGGAAAGCTAGCGACAAGATAGAAATTCCAATAATAATCAAATGAGAAAAGGCCCAAAAGAAAATGGTGAGAACCCTTCCTCGGATAAGACTGGTAAAACCTCCAACATGGAAAACATCATAGAAGACGCATGCAAACTCCGTTTTCGATGAACTCAAGCTTGTCATCAAGATGACCATAAGCTCTAAGACTCACAAAGAGAACCAAACAAGAACCAAGAAACATGATGCAAGGATGCAATGGTTTGAGCTCTCGACGAACGATATGATCAAGCTACTCACTTGAGAGCCCCCCTTGATAGTACGGCTATCGATCCTATAACCCGGTCTCCCAACTACCACCATGAGACCGGTAAAATAGAAAACCTATCAAGGGCAAACCTTTGCCTTGCACATGGTCCACTTGAGCTAGATGATGACGATCTTGACTCCCTCAAGTTGGACCGCCTTTCTTGATTGCGTTGGCTCGATGAAGACTAGATGATTACTCCCCCATAGTCCACTATGGGTGAGCCACTCTTCGGCACATCTTCACAAGTCCATTCTCACCACAATGGACGGCAAGCTTCAAGCACTTGATCTCTTCGTGATGCTCCACTTGAACTTGCACACGGCAATCTTGATGACGATCACCACTTGATGTCATCCTCTCCATGGGTTGAGTGATATCTTCCTCTTGATGCAAGCCCATGAACACATACCTAACCCCATATAGAACTCTCACATAGACCATGGGTTAGTACACAAAGCACAGTGGACAATGCTTACCATACCATGGGATCACTTGATCCCTCTCGGTACATCTTCTATGCTTTGTGAGTTGATCAACTTGATTCACTCTTGACTTAGTCTTGATCAACCTAGAATCTTTCCAACTCTCTTCATTTGGATGATGTCTTGAAGGTAAACATGAATGATCACACAATCTTCTTCTTCGAGACATGCTTGCAATAAGCTCAACTCTCACATGACCAATCTTTGGATAATTCCTTAATAGCACCTTGGTCAACACAAACTCTCCTTGAAACCAACACATGTACTCCAAGAAAAGCCTATGGACAAAACCTTCAAATATAACTCAAGGCAATCATTAGTCCATAGAGATTGTCGTCAATTACCAAAACCAAACATGGGGAACCACATGTTCTTTCACTAATAAACCTGACAGGTTAATTGAAGAGTGCAATATTGTTTCTTTTACTTTGTCTATTGCAGAAGAAATTGAAGGTAATGCTGAGCCTTCTTCATATTTCGAGGCTATTATTTCTGGCGATAGTAATAAGTGGATGACCGCTATGCATGATGAGATGGAATCACTTGAAAAGAGTGGCACTTGGGATTTAGTAAGATTACCTAGAGAGAAGAAACCTATTCGTTGCAAGTGGGTTTTCAAGAGGAAAGAAGATGCTTCTCCTAATGATGAGACAAGATATAAAGCAAGGTTAGTTGCTAAAGGTTACAGTCAGATTCCAGGTATTGACTATAACGAAGTCTTTTCTCCTATTGTGAAGCATAGCTCTATTCACACTTTACTTAGTATTGTTGCCATGCATGATTTTGAGCTTGAACAATTGGATGTTAAAACTGCATTCTTACATGGAGAATTAGAAGAGAATATTTATATGGAACAACCTGAAGGTTTTGTTATTCCTGGAAAAGAAAAGCTTGTCTGTAAGTTAAAGAAATCTCTTTATGGATTGAAGCAATCCCTTAGACAGTGGTACAAGAGATTTGACACCTTTATGCTCTCTCAAGGTTTCAAAAGGTCTAATTATGATAGTTGTGTTTATTTGAAAACTGTCAATGGTTCAACTATTTATTTGCTCCTTTATGTTGATGATATGCTAATTGTTGCAAAGAGTATGTCAGAGATTAATGAACTAAAGAAGCAATTGAGTAATGAATTTGAGATGAAGGATTTGGGTGCAGCAAAGAAAATACTTGGCATGGAAATATCCAGAGATAAACCGTCTGGAAAAGTATATCTAAGTCACAAGGGATATATTGATAAAGTTCTTCGTCGTTATATAGCAAGCACTCCTTTTGTACAACCTTTGTATCTCCTTTTGTATCTTTATATAGCAAGCGCTCCTTCTCCTCCCACACGTGTATGGGCCGGCCCATGTACGGGCCTGATGCCCCCCCCCCCCCCCGCATTTTTCATTTCCTTTTTCTTTTTGCTTTTTCTATTCTTATTTTTGTTTTTGTTTTTCCTTTTTAAAATTAATTTGGGATTTCAAAAATTCCATATTTCAGAAAGTTGTGAGTTGAAGATTTTTTGTTTGAGAAATCATAAAATGTTCATGAATTCAAAAAATGACACGGAAATCATAAAATGTTCAAGTTTTTTTTTATTTTGCATATTATAAAAAACTATGATTTCAATAAAAGTGTTTATAATTTTTCTAAAATTTTGTTTTTGTTTTTCCTTTTTAATATTAATTCGGGATTTCAAAAATTCCAAATTTCAGAAAGTTGTGAGTTGAAGATTTTTTGCTTGGGAAATCATAAACTGTTCGTGAATTCAAAAAATGGTAAGGAAATCATAAAATGTTCAAAAAATTATATTTTTTGTATACTATAAAAAATATTATGATTTCAAAAAATGTTGATAATTTTTAAAAATTCTGTTTTTATTTTTCCTTTATAATATTTATTCGGGATTTCAAAATTCCATATTTCAGAAAGTTGAGAGTTGAAGATTTTTTGTTTGAGAAATCATAAACTGTTCGTGAGTTCAAAAAAGGTACGTAAATCATAAAATGTTCAATTGTTTTGTATATTATAAAAAAATATGATTTAAAAAAAATGTTCTTGATTTTTTTTCAAAAATCTCCTTTTGTTTTTCCTTTTAAATATTAATTCGGGATTTCAAAATTCCAAATTTCAGAAAGTTGTGAGTTGAAGATTTTTTTGTTTGAGAAATCATAAAATGTTCGTGAATTCGAAAAATGCTAGGGAAATCATAAAATGTTCAAGATTTCAAAAGAAAATGTTCATGATTTCTAAAAATGTTCATGATTTTTAAAAAGTGATTGTGAATTCAAAACATATTCAGCAATTTGAAAATAATGTCCATAAAATTTGAGAAAATGTTCACAAAATAATAAACATATACATAAACAACGAATAAAACGAACCATCGCTTACATAAAGCTCTTTTAGGGAATATGTAGAGGTTGTTTTGTGATTTTATTAAGTCCTTCGCACATCGGTTAAAAAAGGGTTTTTGTGTTCTATACAACGCTTGGCCCCAGAAAAATTGACACAACTTTCTATGAGTTAGTTTTGTAAGCTGTATGAAAATGACTAAGTCTAATTTGCCTCCTACATAGCTATGTTTATGCTGGTACTATAGTTTTAGTGGTCATGGAAACTACGGTGATGTTAGATCAAGGCGAGGCGCATAATCATCAGTCTAGCTCCGTAGGGTTCATCAATGCAGCTTGCTTAGCCAAAAACATATTTCATTATGGCGCATTAGGAAATCAAGTCACGATGACACCATCACATTTTTCAGTTTTTGAAATGACTTCTTAAAAGTCTTTTATCTCATCATGAAATGATTCAGACGTAGTTTATGAAATAACATAATCTGCATAATCTGATTGTTTTTCTCCCGTTGCAAAGCACAGGCATATTTGCTAGTGTATCTAAGAGTATCTACAATCGGACCTCTCAAACCCGCCTCATACGCCCGGGCGGGCCGCCTGGTCACTGCTCGATCACGATTTTTTGACCTAGACGGGCCGCTCAAACGACCGGGCTGACCGGCATCCCCATATCCAGCTCAAATATGGGGCGGATATGGGGCTGCCCGCGCCCGCCCGCCATGTTGAACCCGACCCCACCCCAAATTGCATCAAATCCACCAAACCCTTCATCCTTCTCCCGCCGCCCTCCAACAATTCCCGCGCCTGGACCCTCGCCGGCCTCCACCCTTGCTCCGAATCCTCACCTCTGATCCCGATCCACCGCAGGAGATGTCGTCCAGCCCGACCCACACCGCCGCGATGGAGACGTAGTCCGCCTCGTCCGTCGAAGGCGTGATTTCGTCGGCGACGACTTGCAAGGCGAAGAATGTCGCGGCGACATTTGGCGACATGAAGCTTGAGAAGGAAAGGTTGCAACTCGCACGGGACGCGGAAGATGCGAAGATCATGTTGGTGGACGAGACCGTCTTGGATGAGCATCCGAAGAAGTGACTTGTGGACAAGAAGAAGGAGATCAACGACCAGAGGGACTACGAGGCGGCGAGGGCGGCTGCGGCTCGGATGCAGGCGGAGGAGGCGGCCCAGATGCAGTTGGAGTAGGCAGCTCGGATGCACGCAGAGCAGACAACCCGGATGTAGGCGGAGCAGAACGAGCATGATGCATTCCGCTCGGAGCAGGCGCCCAGCCAGTGATCCAAGGCCATCTGTCACGCTCAGACATTAATTTCATTTTGCCATGTCCGGTTTGTTGAGCTGTGATTTGCTTTGCTTTGTTTCGAACTTTGGCATTCGGACAGTTTGTATCGTATGATCGACGTGCATGGATTGCATGGATTTGAGGATCGAAATTTGTGATATGTGAATATGCGGCATAATATTTGAGGGGTGCCCAGTCAGTGCCTGCGAACGTGTCCAGACGTGTCCGCAGTGTTGGGGATCGTAGCAGAAATTAAGATTTTCTACACATCACCAAGATCAATCTATGGAGTTTACTAGCAACGAGAGGGGAGGAGTGCATCTACATACCCTTGTAGATCGCGAGCGGAAGCGTTCAAGAGAACGGGGTTGATGGAGTCGTGCTCGTCGTGATCCAAATCACCGATGATCCAAGCGCCGAACGGATGGCACCTCCACGTTCAACACACGTACGGAGCGGTGACGTCTCCCACGCCTTGATCCAGCAAGGAGGAGGGAGAGGTTGAGGAAGAAGGCTCCAACAGAAGCACGACGGCGTGGTGGTGATGGAGTGACAGTTCTCCGGCAGGGCTTCGCCAAGCACACGCGGAGGAGGAGAGGTGTTGGGGAGGGGAGGGGCTGCGCCTTGGATGTGGTGCTGGAGCCCTCTCCTCACCCCTCTATTTATAGGGAGAAGGGGGAAGGGGGCCGGCCCCTCTAGATGGGATCTAGAGGGGGGGCGGCGGCCAAGGGGGAGGTGGCTTGCCCCCCAAGCAAGGGTTTCCCCCAAACCCTAGGCGCATGGGCCCTAGGGGGGTTGGCGCCCAGCCCACTAAGGGCTGGTTCCCTTCCACCTACAGCCCATAAGGCCCTCCGGGGCATGTGGACCCTCCCGATGGACCCCCGGAACCCCTCCGGTGGTCCCGGTACAATACCGGTATACCCCCGAATATTTCCGGTGACCGTATGGTGACTTCCCATATATAAATCTTTACCTCCGGACCATTCCGGAACTCCTTGTGACGTCCGGGATCTCATCCGGGACTCCGAACAACATTCGGTAATCACATACAAACCTTCCTTATAACCCTAGCGTCATCGAACCTTAAGTGTGTAGACCCTATGGGTTCGGGAATCATGCAGACATGACCGAGACACCTCTCTGGCCAATAATCAACAGCGGGATCTGGATACCCATGTTGGCTCCCACATGTTCCACGATGATCTCATCGGATGAACCACGGTGTCGAGGATTCAAGCAAACCCGTATACAATTCCCTTTGTCAATCGGTACGTTACTTGCCCGAGATTCGATCGTCGGTATCCCAATACCTCGTTCAATCTCGTTACCGGCAAGTCACTTTACTCGTTCCGTAATGCATGATCCCGTGACTAACTACTTAGTCACATTGAGCTCATTATGATGATACAATACCGAGTGGGCCCAGAGACACCTCTCCGTCATACGGAGTGACAAATCCCAGTCTCGATCCGAGCCAACCCAACAGACACTTTCGGGGATACCTGTAGTGCACCTTTATAGCCACCCAGTTACGTTGTGACGTTTGGTACACCCAAAGCATTCCTACGGTATCCGGGAGTTGCACGATCTCATGGTCTAAGGAAATGATACTTGACATTAGAAAAGCTTCAACAAACGAACTACACGATCTAGTGCTATGCTTAGGATTGGGTCTTGTCCATCACATCATTCTCCTAATGATGTGATCCCGTTATCAATGACATCCAATGTCCATGGTCAGGAAACCGTAACCATCTATTGATCAACGAGCTAGTCAACTAGAGGCTCACTAGGGACATGTTATGGTCTATGTGTTCACACATGTATTACGATTTCCGGATAACACAATTATAGCATGAACAATAGACAATTATCATGAACAAGGAAATATAATAATAACCATTTTATTATTGCCTCTAGGGCATATTTCCAACAGTCTCCCACTTGCACTAGAGTGAATAATCTAGTTACATTGTGATGAATCATACACCCATAGAGTTCTGGTGTTGATCATGTTTTGCCCGTGGAAGAGGTTTAGTCAACGGATCTGCGACATTCAAATCCGTATGTACTTTACAAATATCTATGTCTCTATTTTGAACATTTTCACGAATGGAGTTGAAGCGCTTGATGTGCCTGGTCTTCTTGTGAAACCTGGGCTCCTTGGCAAGGGCAATAGCTCCAGTGTTGTCACAGAAGAGAGTCATCGGCCCCGATGCATTGGGAATAACTCCTAGGTCGGCAATGAACTCCTTCATCCAGATTGCTTCATGTGCTTCCTCCGAGGCTGCCATGTACTCCGCTTCACATGTAGATCCCGCCACGACGCTTTGCTTGCAACTGCACCAGCTGACTGCCCCACCATTCAAAATATACACGTATCCGGTTTGTGACTTAGAGTCATCCAGATCTGTGTCGAAGCTAGCATCGACGTAACCCTTTACGACGAGCTCTTCGTCACCTCCATAAACGAGAAACATATCCTTAGTCCTTTTCAGGTACTTCAGGATGTTCTTGACCGCTGTCTAGTGTTCCATGCCGGGATTACTTTGGTACCTTCCTACCAAACTTACGGCAAGGTTTACATCAGGTCTGGTACACAACATGGCATACATAATAGACCCTATGGTCGAGGCATAGGGGACGACACTCATCTTTTCTCTATCTTCTGCCGTGGTCGGGCATTGAGCCGTGCTCAATCTCACACCTTGCAATACATGCAAGAACCCCTTCTTGGACTGATCCATATTGAACTTCTTCAATATCTTGTCAAGGTATGTGCTTTGTGAAAGACCTATGAGGCGTCTCGATCTATCTCTATAGATCTTGATGCCTAATATGTAAGCAGCTTCTCCAAGGTCCTTCATTGAAAAACACTTATTCAAGTAGGCCTTTATACTTTCCAAGAATTCTATATCATTTCCCATCAATAGTATGTCATCCACATATAATATGAGAAATGCTACAGAGCTCCCACTCACTTTCTTGTAAACACAGACTTCTCCATAAGTCTGTGTAAACCGAAACGCTTTGATCATCTCATCAAAGCGAATGTTCCAACTCCGACATGCCTGTACCAGCCCATAAATTGAGCGCTGGAGCTTGCATACTTTGTCAGCATTCTTAGGATCAACAAAACCTTCCGGCTGCATCATATACAATTCTTCCTTAAGGAAGCCGTTAAGGAATGCCGTTTTGACGTCCATTTGCCATATTTCATAATCGTAGAATGCGGCAATTGCTAACATGATTCGGACGGACTTCAGTTTCGCTATGGGTGAGAAGGTCTCATCGTAGTCAACTCCTTAAACTTGTCGATAACCCTTAGCGACAAGTCGAGCTTTATAGATGGTAACATTTCCATCCGCGTCCGTCTTCTTCTTAAAGATCCATTTATTTTCTATCGCTCGCCGATCATCGAGCAAGTCTGTCAAAGTCCACACTTTGTTTTCATACATGGATCCTATCTCGGATTGCATGGCTTCAAGCCATTTGTTGGAATCTAGACCCACCATTGCTTCTTCATAGTTCGAAGGTTCACCGTTGTCCAACAACATGATTTCCAGGACAGGGTTGCCGTACCACTCTGGTGCGGAACGTGTCCTTGTGGACCTACGAAGTTCAGTGGTAACTTGATCATGATCGTCATCATTAACTTCCTCTCTAGTCGGTGCAGGCACCACAGAAACATTTTCTTGTGCTGTGCTACTTTCTGGTTCGAGAGGGGTCATCTCATCAAGTTCTACTTTCCTCCCACTTACTTCTTTCGAGAGAAACTCTTTCTCCAGAAAGGACCCGTTCTTGGCAACGAAGATCTTCCCTTAGGATCTGAGGTAGAAGGTATACCCAATGGTTTCCTTAGGGTATCCTATGAAGACGCATTTTCCGACTTGGGTTCGAGCTTTTCAGGTTGAAGTTTCGCGACATAAGCATCGCATCCCCAAACTTTAAGAAACGACAGCTTAGGTTTCTTTCCAAACCATAATTCATACGGTGTCGTCTCAACGGATTTCGACGGAGCCCTATTTAAAGTGAATGCGGCAGTCTCTAAAGCATAACCCCAGAATGATAGCGGTAGATCAGTAAGAGACATCATAGATCACACCATATCCAATAGAGTGCGATTACGACGTTCGGACACACCATTACGCTGAGGTGTTCCAGGCGGCGTGAGTTGTGAAACAATTCCACATTTCCTTAAGTGTGTGCCAAATTCGTGACTCAAATATTCCCCTCCACGATCTGATCGTAAGAACTTTATTTTCCTGTCACGTTGATTCTCAACCTCACTCTGAAATTCCTTGAACTTTTCAAAGGTCTCAGACTTGTGTTTCATTAAGTAGACATACCCATATCTACTCAAGTCATCCGTGAGGGTGAGAACATAACGATAGCCACCGCGAGCCTCAACGCTCATTGGACCGCACACATCAGTATGTATGATTTCCAATAAGTTGGTTGCTCGCTCCACTGTTCCGGAGAACGGAGTCTTGGTCATTTTGCCCATGAGGCATGGTTCGCACGTGTCAAATGATTCATAATCAAGAGACTCCAAAAGTCCATCTGCATGGAGTTTCTTCATGCGTTTGACACCAATGTGACCAAGGCGGCAGTGCCACAAGTATGTGGGACTATCATTATCAACCTTACATTTCTTGGCATTCACACTTTGAATATGTGTAACATCACGTTCGAGATTCATTAAGAATAAACCATTGACCAGCGGAGCATGACCGTAAAACATATCTCTCATATAAATATAACAACCATTATTCTCGGATTTAAATGAGTAGCCATCTCGCATTAAACGAGATCCAGATACAATGTTCATGCTCAAAGCTGGCACTAAATAACAATTATTGAGGTTTAAAACTAGTCCCGTAGGTAAATGTAGAGGTAGCGTGCCGACGGCGATCACATCGACCTTGGAACCATTCCCGACGCGCATCGTCACCTCGTCCTTCGCCAGTCTCCGCTTATTCCGCAGCTCCTGCTTTGAGTTACAAATATGAGCAACCGCACCGGTATCAAATACCCAGGAGCTACTACGAGCGATGGTTAGGTACACATCTATAACATGTATATCACGTATACCTTTGGTATTGCCGGCCTTCTTATCCGCTAAGTACTTGGGGCAGTTCCGCTTCCAGTGACCGTTTCCCTTGCAATAAAAGCACTCAGTCTCAGGCTTGGGTCCATTCTTTGTCTTCTTCCCGGCAGCTTGCTTACCGGGCGCGGCAACTCCCTTGCCGTCTTTCTTGAAGTTCTTCTTGCCCTTGCCTTTCTTGAACTTAGTGGTTTTATTCACCATCAACACTTGATGTTCCTTTTTGATCTCCACCTCCGCTGATTTCAGCATTGAATATACCTCAGGAATGGTCTTTTCCATCCCCTGCATATTGAAGTTCATCACAAAGCTCTTGTAGCTAGGTGGGAGCGACTGAAGGATTCTGTCAACGACCGCGTCATCCGGGAGATTAACTCCCAGCTGAGACAAGCAGTTGTGCAACCCAGACATTTTGAGTATGTGTTCGCTGACGGAACTATTCTCCTCCATCTTACAACTGTAGAACTTGCCGGAGACTTCATATCTCTCGACTCGGGCATGAGCTTGGAAAACCATTTTCAGCTCTTGGAACATCTCATATGCTCCGTGCTGCTCAAAACGCTTTTGGAGCCCCGGTTCTAAGCTGTAAAGCATGCCGCACTGAACTAGGGAGTAATCATCACTACGTGATTGCCAGGCGTTCAGAACATCTTGAGTTGCTGGGAAAACAGGTGCATCACCTAGCGGTGCTTCAAGGACATATGCTTTCTTGGCAGCTATGAGGATAATCCTCAGGTTACGGACCCAGTCCGTGTAGTTGCTACCATCGTCTTTCAGCTTGGTTTTCTCTAGGAACGCGTTGAAGTTGAGGGCAATATTAGCGTGGGCCATTTGATATACAAGACATATTGTAAAGGTTTTTTAGACTAAGTTCATGATAATAAAGTTCATCTAATCAAATTATTAACGAACTCCCACTCAGACAGACATCCCTCTAGTCATCTAAGTGATACATGATCCGAGTCAACTAGGCCGTGTCCGATCATCACGTGAGACGGACTAGTCATCATCGGTGAACATCTTCATGTTGATCGTATCTGCTATACGACTCATGTTCGACCTTTCGGTCTCTTGTGTTCCGAGGCCATGTCTGTACATGCTAGGCTCGTCAAGTCAACCTAAGTGTATTGCGTGTGTAAATCTGGCTTACACCGGTTGTATGCAAACGTTAGAACCTATCACACCCGATCGTCACGTGGTGCTTCGGAACAACGAACCTTCGCAACGGTGCACAGTTAGGGGGAACACTTTCTTGAAATTTTAGCGAGGGATCATCTTATTTATGCTACCGTCGTTCTAAGCAAATAAGATGTAAAACATGATAAACATCACATGCAATCAAATAGTGACATGATATGGCCAATATCATTTTGCTCCTTTTGATCTCCATCTTCGGGGCGCCAAGTTCATCATCGTCACCGGCATGACACCATGATCTCCATCATCGTGTCTTCATGAAGTTGTCTCGCCAATTATTACTTCTACTACTATGGCTAACGGTTAGCAATAAAGTAAAGTAATTACATGACGTTTCAATTGACACGCAGGTCATAAATAAATTAAGATAACTCCTAGGCTCCTGCCGGTTGTCATACTCATCGACATGCAAGTCGTGATTCCTATTACAAGAACATGATCAATCTCATACATCAGATATATCATTCATCACATCCTTCTGGCCATATCACATCACATAACACTTGCTGCAAAAACAAGTTAGACGTCCTCTAATTGTTGTTGCAAACTTTTACGTGGCTGCTATAGGTTTCTAGCAAGAACGATTCTTACCTACGCCAAAACCACAACGTGATATGCCAATTTCTATTTACCCTTCATAAGGACCCTTTTCATCGAATCCGATCCGATTAAAGTGGGAGAGACAGACACCCGCTAGCCACCTTATGCAACTAGTGCATGTCAGTCGGTGGAACCTGTCTCACGTAAGCGTACGTGTAAGGTCGGTCCGGGCCGCTTCATCCCACGATGCCGCCGAATCAAGATAAGACTAGTAACGGCAAGTAAATTGACAAAATCAACGCCCACAACAACTTGTGTTCTACTCGTGCATAGAAACTACGCATAAACCTGGCTCATGATGCCACTGTTGGGGATCGTAGCAGAAATTAAAATTTTCTACGCATCACCAAGATCAATCTATGGAGTTTACTAGCAACGAGAGGGGAGGAGTGCATCTACATACCCTTGTAGATCGCAAGCGGAAGCGTTCAAGAGAACGGGGTTGATGGAGTCGTGCTCGTCGTGATCCAAATCACCGATGATCCAAGCGCCGAACGGACGGCACCTCCGCGTTCAACACACGTATGGAGCAGTGACGTCTCCCATGCCTTGATCCAGCAAGGAGGAGGGAGAGGTTGAGGAAGAAGGCTCCAACAGCAGCACGACGGCGTGGTGGTGATGGAGTGACAGTTCTCTGGCAGGGCTTTGACAAGCACACGCGGAGGAGGAGAGGTGTTGGGGAGGGGAGGGGCTGCGCCTTGGATGTGGTGCTGCAGCCCTCTCCTCACCCCTCTATTTATAGGGAGAAGGGGGAAGGGGGCTGGCCCCTCTAGATGGGATCTAGAGGGGGGCGGCGGCCAAGGGGGAGGTGGCTTGCCCCCCAAGCAAGGGGGGGGGGGCGCCCCCCTTTAGGGTTTCCCCCAAACCCTAGGCGCATGGGCCCTAGGGGGGTTGGCGCCCAGCCCACTAAGGGCTGGTTCCCTTCCACCTACAGACCATAAGGCCCTCCGGGGCAGGTGGATCCTCCCCGTGGACCCCCGGAACCCCTCCGGTGGTCCCGGTACAATACCGGTATACCCCCGAATATTTCCGGTGACCGTATGGTGACTTCCCATATATAAATCTTTACCTCCGGACCATCCTGGAACTCCTCGTGACATCCGGGATCTCATCCGGGACTCCGAACAACATTCGGTAATCACATACAAACCTTCCTTATAACCCTATTGTCATCGAACCTTAAGTGTGTAGACCCTATGGGTTCGGGAATCATGCAGACATGACCGAGACACCTCTCTGGCCAATAATCAACAGCGGGATCTGGATACCCATGTTGGCTCCCACATGTTCCACGATGATCTCATCGGATGAACCACGATGTCGAGGATTCAAGCAACCCCGTATACAATTCCCTTTGTCAATCGGTACGTTACTTGCCCGAGATTCGATCGTCGGTATCCCAATACCTCGTTCAATCTCGTTACCGGCAAGTCACTTTACTCATTCTGTAATGCATGATCCCGTGACTAACTACTTAGTCACATTGAGCTCATTATGATGATGCAATATCGAGTGGGCCCAGAGATACCTCTCCGTCATACGGAGTGACAAATCCCAGTCTCGATCCGAGCCAACCCAACAGACACTTTTGGGGATACCTGTAGTGCACCTTTATAGCCACCCAGTTACGTTGTGACGTTTGGTACACCCAAAGCATTCCTACGGTATCCGGGAGTTGCACGATCTCATGGTATAAGGAAATGATACTTGACATTAGAAAAGCTTCAGCAAACGAACTACATGATCTAGTGCTATGCTTAGGATTGGGTCTTGTCCATCACATCATTCTCCTAATGATGTGATCCCGTTATCAATGACATCCAATGTCCATGGTCAGGAAACCGTAACCATCTATTGATCAACGAGCTAGTCAACTAGAGGCTCACTAGGGACATGTTATGGTCTATGTGTTCACACATGTATTACGATTTCCGGATAACACAATTATAGCATGAACAATAGACAATTATCATGAACAAGGAAATATAATAATAACCATTTTATTATTGCCTCTAGGGCATATTTCCAACACGCAGGCGTTTGAGGGGCTGGATTTGGAAAGTCCTGCTGTAAATGCTCTAACACGACTGTTGGGACGGAGGTAATATTTGTGAACATAGGAAGCAGAAGATTGCAGTACCTCGTTAACAAAAAATAAAATTGCAGCTCTTGATCTTCACGGGCGTGTTTGGTTGCTGTTTGCTACAGGGCCTGCATCACATACACTTCTCAAACCAGCCTGGTTGAGCAAAAACAGGCCCTAATACGCCATGTGCCAGTTGTTTGGTTGCCTGCATCTAGTGTCCCTGCATTAGGTAATACCCAAGTGCACTTTGTTTGGTTGCCTGCATTGGCCCGAGCGGCACATGAACACGACGTTTGGTTGCATACGACGTACATGTTGTGCTTACCTTGTACCCTGGTTGGTGAGGTTACCCACACCTAGCACACCAACGCCACAGCACAGCAATGGCAATGAACTGGGCGAAGATGATGAAGTTCTTCAGCTTCGGCCCAAACTGACGATCCACCTTGACACCTCCAACCTTGCGACTGTCAACAGTGCTATCGTGCTTTCGCACCCACTCGGAGTAAGCTTGTTCTGCCGCCTGCCTAGTCTTGAACCCTCTATGGGTGTTGTTGCTATACGATGCCACTTGTGCACTGGCTTCTTCCCATGAACTATAAACCCCTGGGACCTTACCGATGAACACGGCATACCACTTGCCCTAGCAATGCACAAGAGCAAGAGTTGAAGCAGCAAATCAATGGAGCACACAAGTAGCAAGTAAAGTAGCACACAAACAACAATGGAGCAGAAGAGAAGTAAAGCATGCATGATCATACGGCATAGCAAGTTCTTCCTAGCACTACCTTGATGTTAACCTACCACCACATCCAAAAGAGGGTGTCGTCCTACCACCGCAAATTCACCATCAGCGTGAGGGGTTAGTATATACCATCTCACCGAAATATACAGACCATCAAATAGTTTTTGAGCCCTAGCTACACAAAATGTACGTCATCATCGTCATCGTCGTCGTCGTCGCCACCGCCATCGCCGTCGGGGATCATGCACGCTTACAGGCAGCACTACTCTAGTAGTAGTGCTTGCCCAACCAGCTCCTGAGCCACAACACCCTGTGAGCGTCGGCCATGGCAACGAACCCAACACCCTGGGCCTTGTTGTCAAGTAGGTGGCTGAGAGCTGCCATGAGAGCCTCGTCGCTGAAGCCACCCTGGTTCATGACAGCGCCATACAGGTCAGGGTGGACGTCGAGGGGCTTGCACTCCCTGATGGCTGTTGCCACCTCCTTCACCGCCTCAGTCATGCTGCAGAAGACATTGATCTCCTCCTCCATCAGGCCTCCTCTCTTCATCTTCCTATCATGGACGGAGTCAAATGGCTTGTCGAAGGGCTTCGCAGCGAGCTTGTTAGGGCCATCGAGGACCTCGACGTCCAGGGTCCCAGGGAAGTCTGGCATGGGAGAACCAAGAGGCTCCCCCGAACCCATGGCATGCTTCCCAGTTGCCAGCCCGAAGGAGAAGATGTGCTGCATCTGGTTGTAGTTCTGTATATGGGTGTGTTAAGGAACTCAACGTCCCTTGGGTGGTCCTAAGAATGAAACACAAGTGTTGTTAGTTGCGATTAGGAGTATGCAATGGTGGACAGTATGAAAAGAAAGAGGGCTGTGAGCTAACCGCGACATGGCCGACGTAGTGCTCTGCCTCCAGAACTATGGAGCAAGTGTTCTCATCCCATGAGGCACCGCTAAGGTCTCTCAGCCTGGACACTTGGATCCATCGACTTCTCCACTTCCTCAGGTGGTTGTACACCTAGGTGGCAGACACCTCTTGCCCACAGAACTTGAACACCTGCTTCGCAACGGTGTTCAAGTGCACCACCTTGAAGCCCTTGTCAGTCCTAACTCCACTAGAGATGAGCTCACACATCTTGTTCAGCACGAACGTGGACATGAACGGCTGCCACTTCATGTTGTTCGACCTACCATCCTTCTTTGTCTTTGCTGCTGCTAGCTTGAGTGCAGCGGCAGCAGTAGTTGGCTCAACGAGCACTACTGGCACATAGAAGGAGTCAGAGGCGAACACCTCTGAATCAGGTGCCATCTGGGACATAGGCTGCGAGTCCTCGACAAACGATGGGGCAAACTGGCTGTCGGACACGGCAAGGGCCTGACTAAGATCTTGCGTCTGCGTGGTCATGTCCTACAATCGTAGCACACATTGACAGTAAGCATAGCACACAACATACCGGACAATCCATGATAGCAGAAGCATACATGTACATGGTTCATCACTATCATAGTATGCACATGCTTCATCGCTATCATACCAAGCAGACCGGACAATCTATGAGCAGGAATATACAACTACAACAAACAACATGCTACAAATGGACAACCAATAGCTACAAATCACATATCTAAGCATGATTCAACACAAGCACAAGGTTCAACTTCAAACTCTACTACTAATCTAGCCTACCACATGCTTGAACATCTAGCCCTACCACAAATTGCAACCGCAACATAGCAATCAACCATAGCAGCTCACAGATCAGACCACTAATCAACCATGCATCTAGATCAAACCCTAGCTGCAGCTCAGATCTAGCTAGAAGGAACAGAGAGAAAGGGGATTGAACTCACAGAGGCCATGGCTGCAGCTTGAGGACGAGGGGGGACGGTCGTGGAAGATCAACGCCGGCCGGTGAAGGAGCGCCGACGCCGTGGACCGTCGGCCGATGAAGATGCGCCGCTTACCTGCTCGTCGGTGCCGATGCCGTCGGCGGGAAAGCTCGAACGGAGGGAGAATGGTGACGGGAGTTGGGGCGGTGAGGGAGGGGCTAAATAGGGGTGGACTCGGCGGGAGGTGAGCCGAAATCCTCCCGCCGATTTTTCGGCGACGCGGGCAAGCTCGCGCCATCTCCCCTGCTCGCACGAGGGGAGAAGCGTGTCGCCCTCCCCTGCCTCGCACGAGCCAGGCTCGCGAGCTACTGCCGATTCGAGCGTTTCCCCTGGGCCTGGCCTGGACCTGCTTTAAGTTCCGTGCGATGCGGGCCGCACAGTGAAAGCAGTCAACCAAACGGGCCACTTTCTTCCCGCGCGGGCCAGGCTCGGCCGTGGACAACCAAACACGCCCAACAAGGCCGGACACGTCCGAGACACTGCCTCTAATGCTCGGGCCCACTCGTCAGCCTCTAAAACAAGCGTGGTAGCAACTCACGCCACGACCTGCCCCCCGTTCTCTGCCTCTGCCACGATTCGCAATACAGATCACGGCCGCGGCGACCAGCAGAAATCGGTATCCGAAGCGGGCGAGCCAAACCAGCGCAAACCCCAAATCCCCAATCCGAGCTGCCCTCTCCCCCCTGAGGTAAGATCCATTCACGATCTCCGTGCCAGATACTCCAGATCGATTTCTGCAGCAATTTCCCACAATTTTGTCTGACTTTTTATCGGGGGGTCGATCGGATACGATTCGATTCGATCAGATGGCGGCGGTCTGGATGGCGTTGGCGGTGATGCTGGTCGCTGCTGCTCAGGTGGCGGTGGCTGCCCCGGTGACGGCGCCGGCCTTCCTCTGGGCGCCCAAGAACTACGGGTAAGTAGCTGAGCGCACTATGATTCGCATCTCTGCCGTGTTAGATGTGATACGTTCTTGTAAAGCTGGAGGAATTTTACCCTGGAATTCTGCTTCGATCTGAAACTATTGCAAGTTGGTGGATTAACAACTGTTGGGGCGTAATGACATGATTCATGCAGCTCTTTTTTCATGAAAGTGGTACCATGTTTGCTTCATACAACTATTCTGACATGAAATCAGTATAAGCCTACAAGTTGATTCCGCCAAGTCACCTCAAGTATGTTACTTGAAGGCCTCTCACCTTTACCCTATGGTGTATCTGTATGCTGTGGAATAGCACGTTTCATTGGAAGGCAATCAGGATGTTACCTCAAGATTGATATCCACATCCTCTAAAAAAAGATTGGTATCTACATTGTCACAGTAGATTTATGTCATCTGCATTTCTCTCCAACCATAATTGTGTATGTTCATACAGCTACCCGTGGAAAAATCAATCTCTAGATCTTTACTTAGTGCAAACATTAATTCACTCATCCTTGTGACAATGTTCAATTTGCGGAGTGTAGAGTAGGGTAGTTTGAAGAAAATTTTCCCTACTTCTGAAGCGGAAGGCTGGAGGATTGATGGTATCTGGTGATGAAACCCACTCTACATAGCCACACATTTTGCTCGTGTAGACTACTAAGAATAGTGATCTATGAGTATAAACCCTGGATGAAGGAGCGACAGAACAGAGTTTATTGGTGGCTTCAGGACCCTTGTTCAACTTGTATGCAGGCCACTCCCTAGCCCTGTTCACATTAAGAGAGCAGATGCTGAGCATCAGTTCTTAGGGAAAGTTGCACTTGCATAGTGAACATTGGCTTCTGTCCAATCACACTGTCTGCACATATTTTTATACCTGAACTAGAAACATGTAGTTCCATTTTTCTCTGATTTCTTGTGGAATGTCTCTGTCCTCGAAGTTCAAAGAAACTTGAAACCCTGATTTCCATCAGACATGACATTGGCCTTCTCCTGAGATGTATCTCATACATCTCCAGTAACTTAGGTCACATGTTGCTCCTTGTTGTTCTTAGTGCAGGTGATGCATATCGTACATCTCTGGTGTTCCTGATCAGTTTTACTCCTGGATTTTTTGGTTGCTCGTTGACTAATTCCAAGTTTTCATTTTGTGACATTTATGCATTCAGTTACTTACCAATGAAGTACAATTATATGAGTTCAATTTTAATATATTTGTCGTCCTTCCAGTAATAGTAGCTTACATAACATTACCATTATCTCCAGACTCAGTCCCAATGAGGTTAAAGAAGTAGTCCACTATCAGACAATCTCCCCAAAGAGCTTAGCTGATTCTGTTCTTGAGGAAGGTGGCTGGTCAAACCTGGTGGTGAGTTCCCCTCCAATATCCCAATTGGAATTTAAGTTGACACCCAGCTTTATTGAAATGTGAGTTCTTTGTATGCACAAATTTAAACGACACACAATGTTTTGGTTTTGTTGTCAGTGTTCAAAGGATGGTCCTCAAAAGAATGTCGATGTTGCAGTCCTTTTTCTTGGATCAAAGGTACTTCACTACATCAATTTGTTACTGTTTATAAATTAGTTTTTTCATCTTTTGGGTATTCACCGGTTAGACTACATCCATACTTGATGGAAGCGGTCTCATAATCATCGATAATTGTTTATTCAAATACCTTCTTGTCGTGATATCTCAGCTAGCTGTTATTGGTCAAGTCCCAGAGGCCATTATTTTTTCTAAATTTCCCCATGCTTCAGTCTGTGTGGGAAAAAAAAAATCTTCAGCCTAGAATGTTTGACGTTAAAGATGCCATCTCTTTTGTTGCTTCATTCAGTTACACTAACCAGTGACTAATATTGTTCCCTCAGCTACAATCATCAGACATCTCTAAAGATAAACAAGTCGATCCAGCTTTAGCGGACATACTAAAGGTAGTCACAGTCATTCTTGTATTTTGACCCCCCCCCCCTCCACCCCTCACTTATCTATATGGTTTTCTATGTTTTTTCTCTGTTGTCATATAATTGCAAGCATAAAATAATTTCAAACGCCATTAATATATATACCTTTTACCAGCTATCCTTCTCAAGCTCCGAGTTTTCCATGGCATTCCCTTATGTGGCCATGTCAGACGACGAAGCATTGGAGAACTCATTGCTATCTGGATTTACTGAGAATTGTGAGGATGGTTCTGGAGGAAATCATATCACGTACACAGACACGTGTACTGCAAGCAGTGAAAGTGTGAAGAAACATCTGAACATGGATTCTGTTCAAGTAAGTTATCTTTTACATATAAAAATACTTACTTCGATATTATCTGTATATTCATTATGTATTGACAGCACATACATTCCAGGACTTGGTGAAGTCACGGATGGGAAACAACCCAAGTGGACCAACTGAGCTAATTGTCTTCTGCAGCGGTGGTTTCAAGGATAATGCAAAAACAGAAGGTTGGGTAAAGTAACTAGGTTTAGTTCCATCACCTTCAACTGTACAACTTTAACCTGTGTTCCACTTCCTTACTTCAGGACAGTTGCTTTTGGATCTGGTTTCTGTTCTTGACAAGTCTGGGGCAAAATACACAGTTCTTTACGCTTCTCAACCCTATGGTTTGCTGGAGAATCCTTCGGACCTGCCATTAGCCAGGTATCTTGCAGAGAAGACCAATACAACTAAACCTGTCCTAGAGAAATGCGATGGAGAGTGCCAATTAAAATCAACTCTCCTGGAAGGAGTTTTTGTGGTAAGTTGGTACTCGCACTCTGTTTTGTGTATTCCAAATTATGCCGTGGAGTTTGTCCTCTTCATCTGTATAAACTGCAGTATGTAGATCACAGTTGTTTGTATCCTTGCATAATTCATTCACATTTTTCTGTAATCTGCAGGGTGTAGTGCTGCTTATCATCTTGATATCAGGACTTTGCTGCATGATGGGGATCGATACTCCATCAAGGTTTGAGGCTCCCCAGGATTAACCTTGGTCTGATTTTGAAGCAAACCCGATGTGGATGGCCAGTGTTTGTTACCCTGCGCAGTGGATATAGTTAGCTTCCTTTTCAAAGGTGCCTTGCTTGTGTATTTTCTAAGCCAAACTTCAGCCTAGTGACCAATTTTTTGGTGTATTATTATTGCATTCTAAACCCACGGAGATTTGAGCCTTTGCAAACTACTACATGCGCAAGGCTAATGTTGTACTATCAAACCAGAACTGTTTCCAGTTTTCTCTGTGAATAGGCTGGAATTCAGGAAGCCAATAATAAGATGGCACTACTGTCCATCTAATAAAATCTAGTTATTTTTTTAGTAGTCATAACTTGAAGCACATCAATTTCTTGGGTGATTGGGACACAAGGCTACTTTTGGAGCATTGCTCCTTTCTAGGTTGCACCGCTGAGGATGTGTAACTGTCAGCTAGACTTACCGCGCAAGTGATTACATGATTGAGATTGGAGTAGTGATCGCTCTGCTTTGCTTCATTTAAAACGATGGATAGTCGGGTGATGCTCCAGTATCTTTTCCTCTTGTGTCAATTTGTCCTTTATGCTTGCTATAGGTCTTGTCTTGGCTTAGCACTCAAGTGAGTAGAAAATTGTGGCAATCCCTTTATATATGGTTTAACGCGTGTTACATTTTGTCCTTTATAACGCAAAGGAAACACAACTGAAATTTCGCGAGCATATAGATTGCGTGGCGTTATATCGCGTTTCATATCTCAACTTGCTTGGGGCAAAAGGATTAGTTGTTGTTGTATATTGCTTACTGTTGTGCCATTCCTTGCTGATGCGACATTTTTGTTCTCGACCTACATATTCTCATAGTCAGGCCGAGACACGCGTCATTGCGTATCCCTGATCCCCATGATGACAGTAGTATAATGTCTATCCGCTGAGCCTGACGTTGGCGAATGAGATGTGTTTTCAGTATAGTCGGTACCGGCGAAGTACTGGCCCATACATAGGCTGCCAAGTCAGTGCGTGTTGGTCTCTTGGGAGCCATGCCACTGCCAGTGTATAGTATAGCCTGCAAAACATAACTTGGAAGAAAGGTCTTTGACGTTTGCGGATTGTCGTGAGCAGTTTTTCCTTTCTGAAATAAATAAACCTGCTTACGTAGCAAGACCCTAGGGGCCGGGGATGCGTATGATGAGTTAGTTATGTACCTACCTTGGGCATCTACAGAAGCATGATACTATTGCTGATCTAGTATCGCCACGGAGTGGAGTAATTGGAAGTGATGGATCTTCCAACGAAATTTTAGCCGCTCTCCTGCAATATTTTTTTAAAAAAAGTGCAAGAGGTCTCAGTAGGCATTGCTCGATCCTAAGAGCATCTCCAGCCGTTGGCCCTCCCAGGACGCATAAAAATCGCCCCCTGGAGGCGAGCCGGCGATACAATCGGCGCTGGGGGCTGTTTTGCGCCCAGTCATCGCCCCCAGCTCGCTCCCAGGCGCCGATATTGACCCACTTTTCAGCCCCCTTTCGGCGAATAAAGGGCCCATATGGGCGAGAGTAGGCCCATATTCGGCGTGATTCGCCATGGCTCGGCGTTCAATTATCAACATAAATATTTTTTATCATATATTTCATCACAGAAAAATCAAATACTTCAACAAAATAGTACAACAACAAATAGTTCAATACAAATTATATAGTTCAATAAATAAAAACTCATATTTCATCGCACGTCGCGCCCGGCGTCGCCCTTGAGCCCCCATAGGTGCTCCACCAGATCATGCTGCAGCTGATGATGCACATGTGGGTCTCGGATCTCCTGATGCATACTGAGATAGGCAGTCCAGGTTGCCGGTAGCTGGTGATCAACTTCGGCTAGAGGGCCTTGCCTGTAGTATGATTCAGTGTCAAACACTGGGTCTTCTTGCTCGCTTTCGATGATCATGTTGTGCAAGATGACCCAGCAAGTCATGACCTCCCACATTTGATCTTTCGACCAGGTCCGAGCAGGGTATCGGACAACAGCAAATCGAGATTGGAGCATACCAAATGCCCGCTCGACATCCTTCCTGCAAGCCTCCTGAATCTTCGCAAACCAGGCGTTCTTACCTCCTGGCACAGGGTTTGAGATGGTCTTCACAAATGTCGACCATCTCGGATAGATGCCATCAGCTAGATAGTACCCCTTGTTGTAGTGCCGCCCATTTATCTCGAAGTTCACCGGAGGAGAATGACCTTTAACAAGCTTGGCAAAGACAGGAGAGCACTGCAGCACGTTGATGTTATTGTGAGTTCCTGGCATACCAAAGAAGGAGTGCCAAATCCAGAGGTCCTGTGTGGCCACCGCCTCAAGTACCACACTGCAACCGCCTTTGGCGCCTTTGTGCATCCCCTGCCAAGCAAATGGGAAATTCTTCCATTTCCAATGCATGCAGCCGATGCTTCCAAGCATCCTAGGAAATCCTCTTGCTGCATTCTGTGCTAGGATCCGAGCTGTGTCTTCCGCATTGGGTGTTCTCAAGTATTGCGGTCCAAACACTGCCACCACTGCCTGACAGAATTTGTAGAAACACTCTATGCTGGTGGACTCGGCCATGCGCCTGAAGGAAATATGCCCTAGAGGCAATAATAAAGTTATTATTTATTTCCTTATATCATGATAAATGTTTATTATTCATGCTAGAATTGTATTAATCGGAAACATAATACATGTGTGAATATATAGACAAACAGAGTGTCACTAGTATGCCTCTACTTGACTAGCTCGTTAATCAAAGATGGTTATGTTTCCTAGCCATAGACATAAGTTGTCATTTGATTAACGAGATCACCTCATTAGGAGAATGACGTGATTGACTTGACCCATTCTGTTAGCTTAGCACTCGATCGTTTAGTATGTTGCTATTGCTTTCTTCAAGACTTATACATGTTCCTATGACTATGAGATTATGCAACTCCCGTTTACCGGAGGAACACTTTGTGTGCTACCAAACTTCACAACGTAAATGGGTGATTATAAAGGTGCTCTACAGGTGTCTCCAAAGGTACTTGTTGGGTTGGCGTATTTCGAGATTAGGATTTGTCACTCCAATTATCGGAGAGGTATCTCTGGGCCCACTCGGTAATGCACATCACTATAAGCCTTGCAAGCATTGTGACTAATGAGTTAGTTGCGGGATGATGTGTTACGGAATGAGTAAAGAGACTTGCCAGTAACGAGATTGAACTAGGTATCGAGATACCGACGATCAAATCTCGGGAAAGTAACATACCGGTGACAAAGGGAACAACGTATGTTGTTATGCGGTCTGACCGATAAAGATCTTCGTAGAATATGTGGGAGCCAATATGGGCATCCAGGTCCCGCTATTGGTTATTGACCGGAGACGTGTCTCGGTCATGTCTACATAGTTCTCGAACCCGTAGGGTCCGCACGCTTAACGTTATGATGACAGTTTTATTGAGTTTTGATGTACCGAAGGAGTTCGGAGTCCCGGATGAGATCGGGGATATGACGAGGAGTCTCGAAATGGTCGAGACGTAAACATCAATATATTGGACGACTATATTCGGACTTCGGAAAGGTTCCGAGTGATTCGGGTATTTTTCGGAGTACCGGAGAGTTACGGGAATTCGTATTGGGCCTTAATGGGCCATACGGGAAAGGAGAGAAAGGCCTCAAAAGGTGGCCGCGCCCCTCCCCATGATCTGGTCCGAATTGGACTAGGGAAGGGGGGCGCCCCCTTCCTTCTTTCTCCTTTCCCCTTCCCTTCTCCTACTCCCACAAGGAAAGGAGGAGTCCTACTCCCAGTGGGAGTAGGACTCCCCCCTATGGCGCGCCTCTCCCCTTGGCCGGCTGCCTCCCCCTTGCTCCTTTATATACGGGGGCAGGGGGCACCCCAGAGACACAACAATTGATCCTTGAGATCTCTTAGCCGTGTGCGGTGCCCCCTTCCACCATATTACACCTCGATAATACCGTTGCGGAGCTTAGGCGAAGCCCTGCGTCGGTGGAACATCATCATCGTCACCACGCCGTCGTGCTGACGAAACTCTCCCTCAACACTCGGCTGGATCGGAGTTCGAGGGACGTCATCGAGCTGAACGTGTGTAGAACTCGGAGGTGCCGTACGTTGGGTACTTGATCGGTCGGATCGTGAAGACGTATGACTACATCAACCGCGTTGTGATAACGCTTCCGCTGTCGGTCTACGAGGGTACGTGGACAACACTCTCCCCTCTCGTTCCTATGCATCACCATGATCTTGCGTGTGCGTAGGAATTTTTTTGAAATTACTACGTTCCCCAACAGCGCCCATAGTCGTCGAGTGAATCACCGGGAGCTCCGTATGCAAGCATCCTCATCGCCGTCGTGCACTTCTGGATCGAGGTGAATCCAAGTTTGCCGGTGCAATCCATCTTGCACTTGAAGTAGTTGTCGAACTCCCGGATGGAATTCACAATCCTGAGGAAGAGCTTTCGGCTCATCCGATAACGGCGCCGAAATATTTTGTCGCCGTGAAGTGGAGCATCGGCGAAGTAGTCGGAGTAGAGCATGCAGTACCCTTCGAGACGATGCCAGTTCTTTGCTTTCACCCGCCCCGGCGCCGAGCCACCTCGCCGCGGCTTTTCATTTCTCGCCAGCAGCTGGGCGAGGGCGGCGAGCACCATGAGCTACTCTTCTTCCTGGACGTCGGCCTCGGTTTCCTCCTCCAGCAGCGCGGCGAGCGCTTCCTTGTCATCCGAGTCCATCGCCGAGGCAGGCAAATCGCCGAACACCTTGCGCCCGGTGGGCGTGCACCCGCCGCTAAACTGCCCCTTCGCGGCCGGAAACGGCGGCCAGAAACGCCCAGCTACTGTTGGAGGGGCTGCCGCGGCGAACCTCTGCTATTTTTCCGGCGGGGAATGGCTATCTAGTGGTGAAGGGCGGCGGGCGGCGCCGGGATATAGCTAGTGGCGGCCGAGGGTGCGGGGGTGGGAGGCGAGTCGGGGAAGAAAATCTTGACTTTTCACCTGACGGTGTGGGCCAGCCGCGCTTTTCCCTTGCGCCGGAGCCCCCGATCGCCCCAGTGCGCCGGGTTCGGCCTGCGGCTGCCGGGCGGAAAAAAGGGCCGAACCGGCGCTTTTCGTCGTCTTGGGGGCGCGACCGGGGCGTTTTTTTGGCGCCGGCGCCGAAAAAGTGGCCTGGGGGGCCTGTTGGAGGCGCGGCTGGAGATGCTCTAAGGCTAGTCATAGTGGGGAGTAACTTAGACTAGTAACATGCATATGTTACTACTCTATATTACTACCACTAGTAGACAAGAGGGCTTTGGTTCAGGCCGGGTCAGCCCATTAGTCCCAGTTCAGTCCAGAACCGGGACCCATGGGGGCACTGGTCCCGGTTCGTGAGGCCAGGGGCCTGCCGGGCCTCGTGGGGGCATTGGTCCCGGTTCGTCTGGCCCCTTTGGTCCCGGTTGGTGGGACGAACCGGGACCAATGGGCCTCGCTCCTGGCCCACCACCATTGGTCCCGGTTGGTAGCTTGAACCGGGACCACAGACTGCCCTTTAGTATCGGTTCATGCCACGAACCGGGACCAATGAGGTGCCTATATACCCCTCGCCCGCGAGCAGAGCACTCCAGTGCTCTGTTTTTCTCTGGCCGGCGAGGGGAGGGCTTTGTGGTGCTCTAGCTCACCTCCTATGCACATGAGGTGTTCGATGAAATTCCCGAGCCACACTAGTTAAGCTTTCTCCCCTCGAAGCTCGACCTCAAAGCTCCATTTTCCTCGAGATTTGTCTAGGTTAGCGGCCCGTCACGTCCCAATCCCGTCTTCACCGCCGTCGATCGCCCGCGCCGATCTCGTCGCCGGCACCACCGTGGTGAGCCTCTTGTTCTTATCTTCTTTCTAAAAGAAAAAATTCTTACTTTAGATGTATGGTTTAATTAATTAGATGCTCTGGAGAGCTATATGTTGTTAGATGAGAACTATGTATGTACTTTGGTTTTAATGTGATGATGAACTTCTATTAATTTGGTCACTTAATTATCTATTCATGATGTTCTGTAATGGTTTTTGACACACTTAATTATATATAATGCACGCAGATGAACCGGCAATGGATGTACGGTGACAGACACACCTCCGAGTAGCCAATGACAACAGTGGATCTGAAAAATCTTGGGTACACTAACGAACCGTTCGTCCTAGCCAATGATGTGGCACAGGTTATCTATGTGAAGGACATGTCTACCAAACCGAGAAAAAGAAAAGATAAGGAAGCGAATACATCATACGATGAGCCAAAGCGCCACATAGTTCTTTCAGGAAAAAGGGACATCGTGGGAGTGGAGAGCAAGACAGACATGTTTGAAGATTATGAAAAGTTTCATGAAATTCCTCCCTTCAAAGTCAAGGCTGACCCAAGCATCCTGATAAACGATGAAGATTATCCATGGTTACGGCGCAATAAGCAAATGACACAAGCGAAGAAAAAGTGAAGACTTTCTCCTGCAACTATTATGATGATACCATGCCAACTTTGTAACAGACGAGTATGATACCATTGTCCGTTTTTTACACGAAGTGCATCCAGTTTTTGCCGTAACCCTCTCAACTTTCTTGCACATGCTATGTGGATGAAATGATGATACCATGCCAACTTTCAACCTTTTCAGAGTTCATTTGAAATGCTTTTCAATTTCAGGGTCTTATAGCTCAAATGCATGAAAAATAACAAATGAAGTCAGAAAGGGTTGAAAATTGATGATGTGGCTTTGAATGGTGCATTTTGAACACACAAAAAGTCAGGAGTTCAAATAAGTTTAAAAAATGAAATCCCTTTGTAACAGACGAGTTTCCGTATGAAATCCTGATACTTCGAAAGAGATTGTCCGTTTTGTACACGAAGTGCATCCAGTTTTTGCCGTAACCCTCTCAACTTTCTTGCACATGCTATGTGGATGAAATGATGATACCATGCCAACTTTCAACCTTTTCAGAGTTCATTTGAAATGCTTTTCAATTTTAGGGTCTTATAGCTCAAAATAATCAGTAAATGCATGAAAATGGTGCATGAAAAATAACAAATAAAATAAATAAGTAATTAGAAACAAAATAATATAAACTTTAATAAAATATATAAGTAGAAACAAAATAAAATAAACTTTAATAACATAAATAAAATTTATGAAACTAAAATTATCAAAGTATTTTCTGTTCAAAACATTATAAGCAACCTCTAGTATTATTGAAACTAAAATTATATAAAATTGATGCAACTAAAATTATCGAAGTATTTTCTGTTCAAAATCATTGAAAGCAAAAAGAATTTTCATAAAGAACTTTTTTTGTTAGAAACTTTAATAGCAAAAAGAATTATCATAAAGTAAAATAAATAAGTAATTAGAAACAAAATAAAATAAAATAAATAAGTTTTTTGTTGTAAGTAGAAACAAAATAGAATAAATAAAGCAAAAAAGAAAACAAAAAAAATAGGCAAAAAATAAAAAATATGCCACCTACTGGGCCACCACGGCCTGAATACGACTAGAAACCCATCGATGGGACAGGATTCAGGCCCGCAGAAGGCCCAGTAGGCCCATCAGGCATAGCAGTGACAATTAGGCCCGTAAGCCTGCAATGGAGAGGAGCTCGAGAGGGGAGCGGCAGTGGGGCTTATAAACCACTGCGCGCCCCTCTCAACTAGCGAGGTGAGACTAAACTTTCGACGCGGGCGCAGCAGCACAAGGCCTTTGGTCCCGGTTGGTGGCACCAACCGATACTAAAGGGGTGCATTGGTACCGGTTCGTGGCACTAACCGGTACCAATGCCCCCCCTTTAGTCCCCGTTGGTGCCACCAAACGGGACCAAAGGCCGCCGCTTCCCGCCCTTTAGGCTGCTGAAAAGAGGCCTTTGGTCCCGGTTGGTGACACCAACCGGGACTAAAGGTGGCATTGGTACCGGTTTGTGCCACCAACCGGTACCAATGGGTTTGCTATATAAGCCAGCACTTGTGAAAATTTTGTTAGTTCTTCGATCCCTCCGACGACGCCGCCAGGCTGCCCGAGCTCGCCGTGCCTCTGCCGCGCCCCCGACCACGCCGCCGTCGCCCCTGCCCCCCGACCACGCCGCGCGTCCT